>NW_027256926.1:35000-277923 GCF_029215685.1 Pituophis catenifer annectens | reverse complement strand
CATTATAACTTTGTGCATGGCTTCTCAAACTGCAGGTCACAACCATTCTCCAGGGAAGTTTTTTTTTAATAGGCAAAATGAGTACTGTTAAATCTCAGGCCTACTTTGCTTGGGCAACTTGCAGTGATTTGCACAAAGTAGAGCAAAACCTGGAGGAAGTTTTGAGAGAGGATTAGAAGAGAGACGGTAGGTTTAACCACTTGTCAAAACTCTTTATCATCTCATTCTCTCTTATCTCTCTATGATGTCTGTCTGTCTGTCTGTCTGTCTGTCTGTCCATCTATCCATCTATCTATCTATCTATCTATCTATCTATCTATCTATCTATCCATCATCTATCATTATTTATCATCTTTCTCCTTACCAATCAATCATAGATCCATCCAAACTATAAAATGGTATGATTGTGTATTAAAAGCCACATCCTCTGGGGGTATCAAGCTCCATGCACCAATTGCTAAGTGCTGTCCAGAACCTGCATTGTGATAAAGTAGCATAATCTGCCTTTGAATGTTTCGTGAACAAATGTACATGCTAGTGAAGTTCAGTATTTTTAGCCACTATTTTATGATATTAGCCTAAACTGGGAGGTAAATGAAATGTTAAGCCTCAGTCAAGAAAATGTGATGAAAGTTACACTTCTTTTAGAAAGTTGGATATTACTTGTCCAACTTCAACCCCCGAGAATTTATCAGCTTTATTTATGGGAAGGAAAGTACACAGATTCATTTATCATTTGTATGTGTATGGGGGGGGCATAATCTGATAAAGGTTCCTAGTGTCTTGTGTAAACTAATTGTACATAATCTCTCAGCTTCAGACAGCTGCTTTTAGTCAAGATGGTCTAGTCTGGCCTTCAATTCCATCTGTCTCTTTTCAGAGCTCTTCAAAGTCCTGTTCTTTGCTTAAAGTCTTGCTCTTCCTTTCTAGGATCTGATGACTCAGTGACCAGGTGGGTGTGGCTGGGTGGGCATGGCTGGCCACGCCTACCCAGCCACACCTACCTAGTCAGCCACCACCCAGCCATGCTCCCTGGCCACTGTGAATCATCCCATTCTATCCTTTCTATCCCATGTAAACTCATAGTAATGGAAGCAAACCATTTGAGTAGTTCGCTTGTATTTTTTTAGTCTTCCCTACCTTAGATTGTACACACGAGGAATAAGTCCAGGGAAACATCAGCAGAAAACAGAAAGCTGGATCAGTGTATGTTTTGAGTTCTTATGGTTGACCCAGGATTTGTAAGATTTTAAAATATATTCTACATTTCAGGATATTCTGTTATTACATTAAGAATGTACAAAAATGAAAATACAGTAACGAGGATTTTGGGGTGGGGTGGGGGTTGGGAAGACAACAGCCATCCAGTTTTTCCATCCCGTCTAGTCTTCTTTAGGTTTGCTGAGTACATAAACTTATCAGAATTATTAATAACTAGCTGAATACCTATGCTCTGCTACGAAACTATGTGTCGCTTGATAAATTGACACTTATAGCTTGAAAATTAATGAGTAATTGCAATCGGCCTATCTCTCCCTCGGTCTTGCCCCACAGAAGCCTTCCCTATCCTATCCCCTTCTCTCCCTCAGTCTTGCCCCACAGAATCCTCTCCTATCCTATCCCCTTCTCTCCCTCAGGCTTGCCGCCCAGAAGCCTCCCCTATCCTATCCCCTTCTCCCCCTCAGCCTTGCCCCACAGAAGCCTCCCCTATCCTATCCCCTTCTCTCCCTCAGGCTTGCCCCACAGAAGCCTCCCCTATCCTATCCCCTGCTTGCTGCTGTGAAAGTAAAACTGAAACTAAAACAGGGGTGAAATGCTCCCGGTTCGGACCAGATCACCCGATCCAGTAGCAATGGTGGCGGGTGGTTCAGAGAACTGGTAGCAAACATCCCTGCCACCCCACATACCCAGCTGAGCCGTGCAATCATCAGAGGCTTTTAAAAAAAAAATTAAAAGCATTTTTTCTACAACCTCTTCGGCCGAAAAAATGCTTTTAAAAGTAAAAAAAAAAGCCTCTGATGATTGCGCGGCTCAGCTGGTTTGTCAGAGGCTTTTAAAAGCATTTTTTTTTTCGGCTGAAGAGGTTGTATAAAAAATGTTTTTAAAAGAAAAAAAAGCCTCTGTCGATCAGGCAACTCAGGTGGGATCGTCAGAGGCTTTTAAAAGCATTTTTTTACAACCTCTTTGGCCGAAGAGGTTGTAGAAAAAATGGTTTTAAAAGTAAAAAAAAAAAAAGTTGGCCACACCCACCCAGTCACATTACCCCCCCACCAAGCCACACCCACAGAACCGGTAGTAACAAATTTTACATTTCACCACTGAACTGAAACTCCTGTCCTCTGCTTGTGTTTTGCATTTGGAACAGATTTCTTTTCAGGTGGGGAGGGGGAATAGAATTCCTTAGCACCAAAGGGCTGTTTGGAAAGTGAAACAGTATTTGCTGTGTGAGCAAGAAGGAGACAGGAAGGAGCTTGGCCATGGCTTAGCTCAACTGTTCTGTAGTAAAGCTGCTTGCTGCTGGGAAAGTAAAACTGAAACTGAAACTCCTCTCCTCTGCTTGTGTTTTGCATTTGGAACAGATTTCTTTTCAGGTGGGGAGGGGGAATAGAACTCCTTAGCATCAGAGCGTGTTAATAATAATATAGGAAATATTAATGCTCTGATGGTCATTTCGAAAAATCCTTTCTTAGTGAGCACCTAGAAGCCAAGAGGAACATACGAAGCAAATTTCAAGTTTGTAGGCTTTACTATTCTGGAGATTTTGTCATGATGCATGAGTGGTATTTCACTTTTATATATATAGATCAGAGACAGTTATTTATGTTTGAGTAAACATCAATAAAACCTCTTAATGGAAAAATGAGAGAATTTAATCAATCAATCAATCAAACTGATAATCAAGAATATTTGGGGTTATAGTTGCAGTTGTAACTTTTCATCTGCCAAGATCAATTCATGAAGATTTGCAATACTGTAATCAAAGTTGTAATAAGAATAAAAAACATGAAAGACCCTGTCCATTATATTAATTTAAAATCCATTTATGAGCAAATTTTAAAATTACTCAACTGTCATTTTAGAAAATGAGAAAAAAAATAAGTTCAAAAGCAAAATGGAAAAGATGAAAAGGATTTGTTTTTTTATTTTCTTTATCCCATGCTTACAAAACAGAGTAATTATGATTAGAGTTATACTGAACAGGGGCTGAATAAAGAAAGAAATAACTCTTGTTGAAAGCTATATCTTATAATGGTATGATTTTTATAAAAAAAACAGTAAACAAAAATAAGGATTAACGAAAAGTGGTTGGCCTGAGGAAAAACGGAAAGGGTGAAACAAGGACTTAAATCATGTTTAATTGCAAACGGAGTGGATAAAAGAGAAAGCCTCTACTGTGTCCTCAAGCCGGAGATGAAGAAAGAAGATGTTTTGAGAATGCAGATGAGGAAACATTTCAAATGTTGACAGTTTGAAAGACTCTTGAGGCAATTTATGGATGAAACATTCACTAAAATTCCAAAACTATCAAGGCTGATATGTGACAAATTGGAAGCTGATCACTAAGTGGTGAATTTTAGTTGCAGACTTTTTGGGACCCCTTTCAAATAGCCTTGAGAAAAAATGTAAGAAATACTTGTTTTATATTGATAATCTATAACACTAATCAGGCAAATGGCTTCTCCACAACAGCTTCCCTGTGAGTAGATTTGACTGAGAGTGATTGATCCAAGGTTACCCAATAAGCTTCCATGGCCGAGAACCGACTAGAACCTGAATCTCCCACTCTTTAACCATGATGCTACATTGAGTCTCATAGCATTGGCTTATATGTTGGAAGCTGGTATGGCTTCAGCTTGATATTCTGTGTATCAAGCCCAGTGGTGGGATTCAAGTAATTTAACAACTGGTTCTCTGCCCTAATGATTTCTTCCAAAAACCAGTTTGCCAAACTGCTCAGAAAGTTAACAACCGGTTCTCCCGAAGTGGTGCGAACTGGCTGAATCCCACCACTGATTAAGCCATTGTAATGTGTAAACGGTGATTTGTGTTGCCATGCATTTTTTGTCTCAGTCATTGAAAACTAACGTGTGGAGAGATACTAGACAGAAGAACTGGCTACAAACAAAAATAAAATTGAAGAAGCACCAGACGAAATCAAAATATAAAACACTCTTCTATCTGTGGTCCCATAATTTCCAAGATAATCAGGCTGGGATTTATGAGAATAGAAATCCAATATATAAGGCTGCTATACTAAATAAATATATAATTGTTTGCCATAAACATGAAAAAGTCCTGATCATTTCGTATCTGCCAGAATTTTAGTGGAGGTGGTTGAGCTACTAAATGATGAATATTATGGTACTTTCAGTATAATAATTGGCTCAGACTGATAACCCGATCACTTAGAGGGGGGGGGGAAATTAAGAGCTTTGTAATAATTGGCTCAGACTGATAACCCAATCAGGGGAAAAAAACAGAACCGTGTAATAGAATATAAAAAGTGATGCTGTGCTCATTTCTATATTAGCTATAAACAAGCAAGTTATTCAAAAGAAAAATAAAACCATGCAGCTATTTACAAGAGCTCAGAGGCCTTGACAAGAGCCGCAATGGCTACAGCAAAGCACCAAATGAAAAAATATCTACCATTAACTTCAAGAACATTTCTTTGGAAAATAAACCAAGATCATATGGATGTGTATTACAAGAGAATTTATTCTAGCCAAATGCAGCGTATTCAATCCAGGATTGTTAAACAACTCATAGCATAGCATTATGTGTTAGCTTTATGTAAGTGTAGCATCAAATTTGTTTCCATACGAGATATTCCTGATTATTTTATAAAGTAGTTAGGTAGGTTAGTACCTCTGGTACTCTGTCTCATAATCCTTATTTGGGTCTATATAGCCATACATATTTTTCTTGGTTTCAAATGATAAGATTCTTTTGTGTCAGCTCTTTAAAAAAAAAAAAAAAAAAAAGATCTGCCTGGGCAAATCACCAGTTAACAGTTTGCTTTTCTCTCCAATGCATCAGGCACAGGTTCAAACTCTTAGAACTTAGAAGGCAGTTATTTGCTCTCATTTCACATATTGATGCAACAGGTAGCAATTCTGGAAAGGGAACAAAATAAATATGAATTGAACATAAAAGAAATTGAGAAATCCACAATTCAAAGGAGCTTTAGCAATAGCAATAGCACTTAGATTATATACCACTTCACGATGCTTTACAGCCCCCTCTAAGCGGTTTACAGAGTCAGCATATTGCCCCCAACAATCTGGGTCTTCATTTTACCCATCTCAGAAGGATGGAAGGCTGAGTCAACCTTTAGGCATTCATTTAGAAGGCAGTCGTGGAAGTGCTGTCACTGTTTGAAGCAGAGACGATCTTAGGGTAGAAGGCATCTCCTTTGGCATGCAGAATGGACAAGGGCCTTTGTCTTGTCTAAAAACCAGCTAAAACTACTCGAAATAACGCTTTGTGCAGGCACAGAATCCATTTAAAGCAGAGGTGTCAAACTTAATTTCATGGAGGGTCGCATCAGGGCTGGGGTTGACCTCAGGGGACCAGGGGGGGCATGGCTGACTGGGTGGGTGTGGCCAGCTTGATGCCACTCCCCAAACTGCTGGCATGTTTCCTCTTTGCATTGGGTAGACTGGGCTGAAGGCACGCTGGCCCGATGTTTCCTCTTTGCATTGGGTAGACCAGGCTGAAGCGACGCAGGGAGACCCGGCCGAAGTGACATGGGGAGACCAGGCTGAAGTGATGCAGGACAGCCACTTACATTTTCCAGGATGGCCCCATGGGCCAGATCCAACCACATCTCAAGCCACATTTGGCCTGCGGGCCTTGAGTTTGACACCCTGATTTAAGGGAATATATGGATGATCTTTGGAGGAAATAAGTTTATACATAAGCAAGCTGCTTTAGGGAAAGGCTTACTTAAACTGGGATAACACTGAAACATACAGAAACCACATATGTACAACAGGCTGGTCATCTACTTGATGGTTCAATGGGCTCTGCAGATTTAGCATTTGAACAAAAGCTAGACTGTTAGAAAACTTGAAGGACTAAACTAAAGACATATCCTCTTAGAGAAAAATCTATCTACATGGCTAACACAGACTTGACAGCACTTAATCTATCAATTAATCACAGGAGCCACAGGGTGAATTGCAAGTGTGATAAAATAGTGCTTAAGGGGAATGTTTTAAATGTAAAAATCACTCCTGGAAAAAATAAACTTTTACAAGTTTTATTAGTTTACCAAAATATATAATATGAAGAAAAATGATAATAATGGGAAAATAGGGGAGGAAAAAGTGAGGAGGAAAAAGTGTAGACTAAAAAGGGAAAGAAAAAGAAAAGTATTTTAACGAAGCAGAGTAAGACAATAACATACAATTTTTTTCTTTTTATATAGTTATATACAACTTTGTTTTTACTTGGAAACCGCTTCTGGACTTTGTGCTTGAGATGAAAAAAAAAAAGAAACTTTGATTCTGGGTTTTGCTGATAAGGTAGGTTTATTATTATAGAAATGGCTAGCATATATTTCTTGGTAAAAGAAAAAAGTTGAGATTATATATTACTACTTTATTCTACTGCTTCTGAAACTTCTAAAAAACATTTTTTTTTCATATTTCCTGGCAGCTACAGCCAAGTATTTGAAAGCTTTTTTTTTAAAGTTCTTTTTCAGTTTCAGGTATTAAGAACACTGAAGAAGATAAATTATAGGTTGCAGAGGACTCTCCATCGGGTGTCACTAAAGTGCTTGAGGCTTTGAGTGCTTGTGAAAATAAACATAAAAGTTTGTTTTAGATTCTTCCACCTTTACTTTGGCACACATCAGGGGTTCTTAAAGAAAAAAAAACATGCTTGAGAAAAGGAACGTATTTCCCTCTGTACTTTTTAAGAAAAGGAATATATTCCTCTTAGATAACTCCACTATCTAGTTTGCCTTAAAGCAAATTCTCTTAAAGAATTCAGCTTCCTGAGTTCCTACCTTGGATTCTGGAATGTACACCTGGAAGAGGGAAAAAATAGAAAAGAATTTATCTTGGTCTTTGTTTTCTGCAATATATACATAGAAAATAAACTTGTAAGTTGGCCTTTATGAATCCAAATACGATTCTTAAAAGCTCAGAGATGAAATAGGTTATGTTTACATATGTAATAATAGGATAAAAACATCACAATATAGAAATACAAACTTGTCAAGTAAATCAACTGAGCACAGCAAGGATCCTAAAATCCCCTAGATTAATTTACACAATACGAGTATTACTAAATGCTATAAATATTTGAGTGAAAAAACATATAAGAATTTTGACTGAAACAGCATATTTGTGGATTACAATTTGTATCATTAGCTGCAAAAAAAACATGAAGTTTTTAAAGAATGACATAAAATTACAAACTTTGTTAGAAAAACATCAAGAAGTGCCCTCGTAACATTGCCCTCATATTGTATTAAACCAAATATTTTCATTTCATTCTCCTTAAGTTTCCTTAGCAAGAACAATTTTTATTAAACAGAAAAAATAATCAGGTTGTTGTTTTTGCAAGACTATGAATTCCCACATTGCTTATTTTTAGGAACACATTCCCCTTTATGTTTTTAGTGTGAGTGTTTTCTTGCAGTGGCCCTTTAATCTGGATTTTCCTTGACTCTTTCATCCTGGTTCTCGTGTGGTGAGAAACCTTTGGAAAAGTTAGATCTCCTTGAAATTAATAAGTGCATCTCAAGATGAGAGGTGCTTCTGGACGTCATATGTGAGGATATCTATGTTTTTGTATTAATTATGAACAAGCAGGATTCTCATGGGGAGAATAAAGCTATGGAAGTATGGAATCTAACACACCTTAAAGAAGTTGACAAATTTACTATGTTGAAAGTCTAAAGTAGGTAAATGACCTCAGATGTGATGGCCTTGTCTTACTATCTTGGGATAGTAACCCCCTGTTCAGGCAGGAAACCATATACTGTTTCAGACAAGTGGTTGTCCAATCTCTTCTTAAAAACTTTCAATGTTGGAGCATCCACAACTTCTGGAAGGAAATTGAATCGAATCGAATCAAATCAAATAGAATAACAGAGTTGGAAGGAACCTTGGAGAGCTTCTAGTCCAACCCCCTGCTTAGGCAGGAAACCCTACACACTTCAGAGAAATGGTTATCTAATCTCTTCTTAAAAACTTCCAATGTGGAGCATTTACAACTTCTGGAAGCAAGTTGTTCCACTAATTAATTGTTCTAACTGTCAGTAAATTTCTCCTTAGTTCTAGGTTGGTTCTCTCCTTGATTAGCTTCCATCCATTGCTTCTTGTCCTGCCTTCAGGTGCTTTGGAGAATAGGTTGACTCCCTCTTCTTTGTGGCAACCTCTGAGATATCGGAACACTGCTATGGAAGCTGATCAAGGAGAGAAGCAAGCTAGAACTAAGGAGAAATTTACTGGCAGTTTGAACAATTTCCCTCCAGAAGTTGTGGATGCTCCAACACTGGAAGTTTTGAAGAAGAGATTGGACAACCACTTGTCTGAAACGGTATAGGGTTTCCTGCTTAAGCAGATGGTTGGACTAGTAGATCTCCAAGATCCTTTCCAACTCTGTTAGTCTGTATTCCTTTCTCTGTAATATTTTATAGGTCAGTAATATTATGTGCATTCCATCATTTATGCCAAGTTGCACTCTGGCTGTAGTAATTCCTAATTTTAATTATTGCAAGACAGACCATATCCCAGGGGACAGAAAGTCTTGTCAAGATTCTGTTAGAGTAAGAAAGGAGTTGCACTCTGTTAAGTAAATTATTTCTGGAATGGCATTCTTGTGCATTCATGCACATATCAAGGATATTGTGAGGCACAGACCCAGTGGGGAGGCCTCGGATAAGATCTAGCCTGTAGCAGCAACTCCACAGCACCCACCACCTGCAAGCCGTGAAAAATAAATAGTGAAAAGTCAGATGTCTGGTGCTTCATTCCACTTCATTATACCTGATGGCAGGCAGACCCTTTCTGCCTTTTTAAGTGAAATGCTGAAAATGAAATTGGGAATGGGAATGCAGCGTGATCGTTAGCGTTTGTGAAATACCACATAGTCTATTCCATTTCTATACAGTAACACAAACCCTACAGAATAATTTACCAGTTGGCCCTGCATGGTGCTGTTTAGATAGTTAATGGTTTTCTCAGACACCTCCTGTCTCCAAAGGAAGGCAGAAAGAGATACAGCAAAGGAATGGGAAAGTTAACACAGAAAAATGCTCAGGCTTTCCATTTCTGGAAAATGTAACTAGGCATTCTAGAAAAAGGCTGTGGCTCTTCTCCTCAGTCAAATACAAGAATAGGATTGGATCGTTTTTCTATGGCCTCTTAATTAAAAGCACAATCTTCATTTTGGTGGACCAATTAAGAGCTATGGGGCCTCAGTGTCCGGTCGAGGCATCCCCTAACTCACCATGACCTGCAGAGGCCTCTGATGATGATGCTTCTTCAATCTGCGGACTCACCCTAAAATGCTGATAATACTGCTTCTGCTGTTGCTGCATTTGCATGCACCTCTGTTGCTCTCGATCGGGGGTGTCCAAACTTGGCCACTTTTAAGACTTGTGGATTTCAACTCCCAGCTATGCTGGCTGGGGAATTCTGGGAGTTGGAAGTCCACAAGTCTTAACGTGGCCAAGTTTGGACACCCCTGCTTTAAGATGACAGAGAACTAGATCTTTTGCTATAAGACAACCAGCAACCAAAAATCAAGCTAGACAATAAAAGGGATAATAATCAGGGTATCTGCCTGTTGATGCTAGGGAAAACTGGCTCATCTTTAGTTGGAGTATTTGCACTAATGCTTCTCTTGATGTCTTTCCGTTTCACGCTGCATCCAATTCTGCCAGATATTCAGGGCAAGTTTGTTTTTGCTAAAATCACCCACGGATTTTGAAATGAGATGGAATTCGGTGGCTTCAAAGTGCACAAGAAGAATAACCATATCACAATTTCCCTGTTGGAGCACAGGGATATTACCTGGAATAAATTGTCTGAAAATAAGAGGCAATGTTCAGCAGCCAGTTTCAGACTAAGTTGCACTCAGGCCTATTAAAATAGTTTGGATTCAGTGAAGTATTAATTCTAGTTTCACACTGATCTCCAGAGAATTAAAAACTTGTTCTTAGGTGACATGCTGAGCAATAAAGCTGACCAGGCATTAATTAAATAACTGTTGACTTTTCTTCTACCCATCAAGGATATGTTTACAACTTCACCTAAATGTGCACACAGAATATACATAAGATGTACATCATTGCCAAGATATTCTGGTTTTCTATGCTTTGAGTAACATCAGCCTTGGATTTAGACAAAATGTTCACTTACAGTTAATCAGATTGTCCCATATTTTTTGGAAGGAAGAAGCACCTATGGAAATGCAATACAGGTAGTCCTTGATTTATGACCATATATTTAGTAACTGTTTGAAGTTACAACAGCACTGAAAAAGTGACTTATGACCAGGTTTCAAACTTATGACGTTACAGCATTCCCTCAATCAGATGATCAAAATTGTGCTCAATTGTGCTTCTATGTCAAGGTCTACCTATACTGATTTTCTTCACTTACTTCTCAGTCTATTAATGGAAGTTTAAATCTCCTTAATCTATTCAGTTTGATACCCCGCTTCCTTCTAGGTTTAAGGTATCTGGGCTGCAATATTCTGAATGACCAGTAGATGGCAGTAAAGGAATACAGAGAAATCTTTGTTGCCATCCAGTGGTTGTTCCAATTTTTACAACCCAGATCTGGCAATCTTCCTCTTCCCAGCTCTCTGACCCAGATATCACAGGAATCATGCATGGGTGAAATTAGTGGGGGAAAATCCCTTAGTGTAAACTTGCCTGTTTGCCAGTATTTCACCTACACAATTCTAGGGAATTTTAAACATAAGAGAGAAATACTTTAGAAATTTTGGGGAGAATTCAATGCTTGGTTACGGTTAATGTTTCTTCCACTGAACTTCCCTGTCATAGATTTTACTCCTAGCAGTCTCTAGAGTTTTATTAATTACTAGCCAAACATACTTGAAAAACATGGGAGGGAAAGCAATTTGTTGTTGTTGTTGTTGTTTTGTATGGACTGGAGGTAGGAGCATTTTTGCAATTCAATTATAGTATGTTAGAGAGTGAGACACTGGATAACGTTTCCCCTATTCTATTGGTCAGCTGGTGCAACAACACCAGACCTTGGGAGACAGGGCGCAGAGATGCTGCCCAAGGAATGGTCAGATAAGGGAGAGCCTAACACACAGCTGCATAGTGGGCGGTGCATCAGAAGGAACCCTCCCCAAGTTCTCGGACTGTAAAGAAGATGGCAGGAGAATTGTAGTTTCAGACTTGCAAAAGTCTGTTAATGTAGCTTTACAATAAAGTAGAATTAGCTCATCTGGTCATGTTTCCTGTCTAGTCTACCAGATAAGGCTGACAGCTGGACAATGAGGACTGATTAGCTATCTTCATACGTTTTGAATGCTGGGGGACAGAAATGCTGGAGTTGGGTTGGGGAAACACCTTTTGTAACATCGAATAGTCTTACTGCTCATTTGGAATACACAGACATTGAATCATTATTATCAAACTCACATCCTATTGACCAGCCAGCTGGGCAAAATGAACAGGAGAGAAATTCACACCCATCTGTCAATACAGAAGCTGACTTAATAGTACCTTCCCTTGTGAATGTGGCAAGGATTTTGGAAGGCTGGGATCACTACCTCACATTTCTTGATGGATTTTAAAATCAGGGTTCTTGATTTCTGCTTTGTGTATTTTCCCATAAACATGGATGAAAATGAAAAAAAAAGGAAAATGATTAATAAATGTTTAAACAGTTTTGCTAACATCATATTCTGAGCTAATAATGTTTATTGCTTAGTGTTTTACTGAAGTTCTGATACGATTCTGTCATCCTCAGGGATGTCATATTGTAATTAGAATGATATTGTAATTTTGTCACCTCTGTTCAAATAAATGAACCAGTTCCAAGTAATTTGTACTTTCAACTGTAAGATTTTAAGGTCATTAGTCCTTCAACGTAAGCATTATTAGAAATCAAAAGAAAATATTAGGATTGAGTGGTAGATTTCTGTTCAGCCCATATATTAGCTGAATTGTGAGACACACCTAAGTATATTTATAAATTGAATGCATTCATACAAAGGATTCTGCTTTATTTTCTAGCCATTGAAAATGTATGCATAAAATATTAAATCAGTTTGAGTTTAAATATATTACATTAAGTGCTTATAATGATGCTGTAGGCAAGTGTTACAAAAAAGCACCCAATGCTGGAGCCTAGATATGCTTTCTAAAAATATAAGCCCTCAATTAAAATGCATACATAGTTTTCCTGTAACATTTTTAAAGGACATGCATTTTGTGTCTAAGGGTTTATGGACACTTCAATTGCATCTCCTTAGTTATCATCATAATTGCTTGGTGTAAAATTGTGTTAGGCAGTCAAGATGTCTCATCTTTCACTCTTGACAATGATAGGAAACTTTACATTTTCAGCAGCAAGCGAATACCTTTTAAAAAATAATAATAATGATACGTATTTGCATATGCCAACCCTGTTTACATGGGAATGGGGGTGGAGAGAAGTTGTTAGCTGTGGCAGGTACTTAAAAAGTTGAAGAGTGACATTGTCAACTACAAGAGAAGCTTCCTCTGCAAAAGAACAAACTTTGAGAAAGGCTTACAGGGAGAAAAGGTCACAAGATGCCTGACAGGGAGATGGAAAGAAAGCAGGGAAATGGGAGAGACCTTGAATATAACAGTTGAGGCTTTGTAAGTAGTGGAATAATGTGATTTGCCTGATCAACCAGCAATGAAAGACAAACTTCCTCACACTGCAAGTATTTGTCAAGCCCTTTGTGAGCTTCTTGTTAGAGGCCTATGAATTCACTACTTCCTAATGCTGCTACACAAGGGGTTGCGGGAGCAGAAGGGATAAGTCAGCTCTTCCAGCCATTTTGCCTACACTCTCTGAAGTCAGGATATTTAGAAAGCGAAGAGATTTAGAAGTTGGTATAGCATCATGATTAGGAATCAGGGACTAACTAACTTTTCTAATGAGTTGATCCCAATTTTGTTTTTTTTTTAAACCTATCCTTATAGCTATGCTTCATTCCAATAAATACTTTTTGAACACTTAACCTGATAAAGAAATGACTTTACAAACTTACCCACTTAGAACTTTAATTTCCAATATATGAGGGGCTGCCACAGAGTGGAAGGGGTTAAGCTATTTTTCAAAGCACCTGAAGGCCAGACAAGGAATAATGAATAGAAACCGAACAAGGAGAGATTCAACTTGGAAATAAGGAGAAAGTTTCTGACAGTGAGAGCAATCAACCAATGGAACAGCTTGCCTTCAGAAGTTCTGGGAACTTCATCCCTGAAGACTTTCAAGAAGAGACTGGACAGAAATGAGGTAGGGTCTCCTGCTTGGGTGGGGGTGTTTGGTGGGGGTCTTGTAGATGACCTACAAGATCCCTTCCAACTCTGCTAATCTGTTAAACTCAGTGGGGCATATTTCTCAGCATGAGTAATTTCCTTTATTTTCTTCATACTTCACCCTGAAATCACCCCCCTTGAGTTCTAAGCAGCACAGAACACAGCCTAACTGTGGGAAGCTTCAGAAGGGTTTTTCAGAATTGAAGTTTTCCATAGTTGTATAGTCTCTGCCCACTTCCAAAACTGATATCAAGTTAAGATTTCAGAAAGTTTTAAGCAAATTGGCATCTGGTCCAACAGCCAATTGTAGAATTGAAGAATCAAGGGAAATAATACATGTCAAACAAGCATTATCGGGCAAAGAGAAGATAGTTACCATGCTAGATGTAGGTAATCTGTAAAATATTCCCGCCTAGGATTAATCTCACATTCAGTATCCAGCATTCCATACCTTGTGCAAATTGGTCTAAAAATGAGGTGGTTTTGTCCTGTTTAATAGTATTTCAATCCTAAAGGTCTCTATCACTTAATAGGAAGGAAGGAAGGAAGGAAGGAAGGAAGGAAGGAAGGAAAGAGAAAGAAAGAAAGAAAGAAAGAAAGAAAGAAAGAAAGAAAGAAAGAAAGAAAGAAGGAGGAGGGAGGGAGGGAGGGAGGGAGGGAGGGAAGGAAGGAAAGAGGGAGGGAGGGAGGGAGGGAAGGTAGGAAGGAAGGAAGGAAGGATTAGCATCAGAGGTAAACACCGTCCTTTAATTTACTAAAATGTAGTGGAGGCCAATTATTACCATGACTGATAATCTGAACCTGTCCTATTTCTTTGCAAGTATCAGGAAGCAACAGCCAAAGATACATTATTGCTCAAGTTCATTAATTATACAGGCTGCTGGAAAACACGGACATCTGTTGACACCAATGGAAACAAGGACGTGGAGTCGATGTTGTCACAGAAACACAGTAGTTTTCCATCAAGGTCATTGCTGCTCAGGGACACTGGAAAGAGGATACATGAAGGAGAGAGGGCCTGTCCAGTGACCAGTGAGAACAGATGTGCTTCCTTAACAAAAGGAACAAAAGGTCTCTTTTAATTAAAATATGAAGAAGTTTAAGTGTTCTTCCTGCAATATAAGAACAGCTAAGAATACTTATAGTTTAATGCCAGGCTCAGTAAACCAATACACTTAATAAACAGAGGAGATTTGCTAAATGGATGCAAATAAGTTTTCAATAATGTATCAGCGGGGAAGAGCGACTCCATAAAGACCATAAAGACTCCATAAAGCATTTGACAAACATGGTTCTAACTTCTAATCCATGTAATATATTGCAATAATTTGTCTACCTTTTAAGGCAGTATTTCTCAACCTTGGCAACTTGAAGTTATGTGGACTTCAACTCCCAGAATTCCCCATCCAACAAACCTGGCTGTGGAATTCTGGAAGTTGAAGTCCACATATTTTCAATTTGCCCAGGATGAGAAACACTGTTTTAAGGTATCCTGAGTCATAGATCTTGACTCGGTTTATATTTAACCTTGGCACCATCATGCTTTGTCCCCATCAATTTTCCTTCTTGGCCACAGAAATGAATGGGACACCTTTAAATCGCCATTTAAGTATCCAGGTAGTCCTCAACTTACTACAGTTTGTTTAGTGACCATTCAAAGTTACAATGGCACTGAAAAAAGTGACTTATGACCATTTTTCACACTTATGACCGTTGCAGCATCCCCATGGTCACATGATCAAAATTCAGATGCTTGGCAACTGACTCATATTTATATGGTTGCAGTGACCCTGAGTCTTCTGATCACCTTTTGCAACTTTCTGGCAAGCAAAGTCAATGGGGAAGCCAGATTCACTTAACAACCGTATTTCACAATTGCAATGATTCACTTAACAAGTGTGACCAGAAAGGTTGTAAAATGGGGCAAAATTCACTTAACCAATGTCTCATTTATCAACAGAAATTTTGGGCTCAATTGTGATAGTAAGTCGAGGACTACCTGTACTGATTTTTAAAGCAATATTTTCCCTCTTAAGCTAGCACCAACCCCACCTAGCTTTAGGGTATGTCATTTCTATAACTCTTTGTCACTCATTGTCTTGGACTGAATTCAGCTGATTAGAGGTGGGTTGGGAGGTGTGGACAACACCTGGCCTCGGCCAACCTCCCCCACATCCTTTGACCCCACTTAAGCCCTTGATTGCCTGAGCTCCTTTCAGAGATGTCACCTCCCATCAACTTTTGACCCCAACTTCTCTACTTTCCAACCAAGCAGAAGGGAGGAGGGAACAATTTCATTATTTAATTTGAGGAAAAAGAAGGTTTTTAACTAGTGCCCTTCTGCTTTAAGAGTACTGTATTCCAATATTATTATTATATCTCCTCTGTTCGTTTACTGACGAAAGCTTAACTATTCTGCTTTAACAGGAATCTGGAATGTATTTTCATTTTTATAAGGAGCAGCTCTGCATTTTCCTCATTGAGAGTGTTGAACTGGGCTTTTGTTCATTAATGGCCAGTTTCCTTTAGATTTTCCAGTTTCAATCATGCCCCAAACCAGAATGAAGGACTTGTCTACACAGTCAACAGTCAATTTCAGTCATCCTTAGACCATTACACAAATAGTCAGAGTCTGCTCCCCTTCTGGCAATATTTCTGCCCTGCTGTCTTCAAATGTGCTTCTTTACAGGTAATTGCTGATTTACCACAACTGAGCCCAAAATTTACATTGCTAAGCAAGGCAGTTGTTAAGTGAATTTTGCTCCTTTTTATGGTTGTTGTTTTTTTTTTGGCCACAGTTGTTAAGAGAATCACTGAAGTTGTTAAGTGAATCATGTGATCATTAAGTGGATCTGGCTTCTCCCATTGACTTTGCTGGTTGGAAGCTGTCTGGAAGATCACAAATGGGGATCACGTGACCCCGGAATAATGCAACGATCATAAATACATGCCAGTTAACAAGCACCTGAATTTTGACCACAGGGATTCTGCAAGAGTCGTAAGTGTGAAAACCGGTCGTTAAGTCATTTTTTTCAGTGCCGCTGTAACTTCAGTCACTAAACGAATAGTTGTAAGTTGAGGACTACCTGCTCAGGAGGAAGGGCAGATAAAACAGTTTAGGGAGCAGAGTCCTGAAGGGAGACCTACCTCCTTCCCTTGCAGTTGTCTGTTCAAGGGATGCTTTTGCTACCGGCTGCCAATCTCCTGAAAGGTGCTGGCTGTGTAAAGCCAGAGGAGAAAACCAATAACCTTGCCTACAATAGTTGGCACACTCGGAGCAACACCATCCAGCAATGACTTGGAACACCTTCAGAAGAAGCAGGAGAGGAATTGGCAACAGGGGCAGCAAGTTTTATGCGGGGATTGTTTTGTGCTGACTCCAGGGTGGCTGGATAATAAAGCTGTGCAGATTTTTGGATTCTAAACAATACACAGCCATGCAAACATAGCCCTGAACCAGCCACATTAAAGCAGCACCAATACTTGTATATCCTGCAGTCAGATACTTTTTTTTTTCGCCAGTTTTTTTTTTTTTATTTGATTTATATGCCGCCCTTCTCCGGAGACTCAGGGCGGCTTACAGTGCGTTAAGCAATAGCCTTCATACTTTTGTATATTTTTATATAAAGTCAGCTTATTGCCCCCACAAATTGGGTCCTCAATTTACCTACCTTAGAAAGGATGGAAGGCTGAGTCAACCTTGAGCCTGGCGAGATTCGATCTTACTTTAATTGCAGACAGCTGGTGTTAAATTACAGTGCTTCTGTCTGTTGAGCTAAACCAGGCTCTTTTTATTTTTCAAACAAAAAACAACATAAAAGCATCATCCTTTCAAACAATTACAGACAGTGTTTCGGTCGGTTAAAATCTTTTCGTGCTCACAAACACTTCAAAATATCAATATATGACACACGTTTCTTTTCCACTAAGAGAAAAACAAATTTTTACACATTTTATCTTAATTTCATTTCATATATCATATTTCATTTCCATGTTTTATTATCTATCCATTGATAAAATAAATCCCATATCAAATAATATTGTTTATCTTCCTGTTCTCTTATTTCAAACGTCAATTTACTCATTTCAGCACAGTCCCAACATTTTCTTAATAATTTCTTCATCGTTAGGTATCTTCTCTCCTTTCCAATTTTTGGCAAGTACAATTCTAGCTGCTGTTAAAACATTCACAATTAAATATTGCAATTCTTTATTAAATGTCTCTGGTAAGATCCCTTATAAAAATGTCTCTGGTTTAAAGTCAATATGTCTCTCTGTCATTTTTTCCAACCATGTGTGTAAAGTCAGATACTTTCCAATAGTTCGATGAAACCTATTGAAACGTATCATAGGACTCATTTCTCAGTTTCAGCATCCAGGACACTTAAGGACAAAAAAAGAAAAATCGATCTCCTTACAATTTATTAGATTGCTACCCAGGAATGTATTAAAGCCGAGTACACTCCAGGTTTTGAATGGTGCAGAACTTTTCATCCGGCCGGCCGTCATTTTCTTGCTTATTATTATTAGTGGGAATTTTTGCCCTGGCTTGAACCATCGACTCTGTGAAGGACGCCGACGATCCTCTCGTCCAAACAACTTTGCCGTTCCCTGACCCGGTGTCCTCCCTCCCCCCCTTCCCCCCGCGGGCTAAATCGCCATGTGATCGGAGATTCCTGCTCCATGGAATCCCCGCCGGCGAAGGAGGCGGGAGAGCCAGCGCGTCTTGTGGGGTTGGGGCCGGAGCGCGCAGCCGCAGTGCGGGCCAGCCGGTGTGTGCGCGAGCGTGGAGCGAGCGAGCGAGCGAGCACGAAGTGCTACAAAAGAAGCGCGAGCGGAGTTTGCAGGCTCAACTCCGAGGCAGCGTCAGCTGCTGTCGCGGGCGGCGATCTCTCGGTCTCACTTTCCGTCCTCCTCCTCCTCTTCTCTCCGCTCGGGTGGGCTTTGGCGGTGGAAACAACCGGTGCCTGGCACGTCTGTCCCTCCCTCCCTCCCTCCCGGAGGAGCCGCTTGCTCCAGGACCCCCCCCTCCCCCGCGCTGCCCTCGCCTCGGGACTGGCACGGCGCCGCCGCCGCCGCCGCTGCCTCCCCCCTCCTGTCCTCACAGGTTAAAGCGCCGCGAGGTGAGTTTGAACCTTTTCTCCGCGGGGAATGGAGGGGTGGAAGGGTCCGCCGGGAGTTGTTTTGCGCACATACACGCACACACCGGAGGGAAGCGGGAAAGAAGGAGCGCTGCGAGCCGCCTGGATCGAGGCGACCGAGTTGGATCGCCCGGGGATCCTTTGGTACGAACTCGGCTGGGAGGCGGCGCACCGGGTTTAATCGCTCTCTTTCTCTCTCCCCGCTTCGGTTTTTTTCTCCTTTTCCTTGGAAAACCTGAGCTGAAGGGCGGGGGAGGGGGGGACGGGGAACACCCAAGTATAAAGAAACTTTTGGACGGATTGGGGGAATTTCCCCCAACTCGGCTCTTTCCCCTTCTTCTCCCCCTCCTCCTGCGGGCGCTAAATCCGCCCGTTCCTGGCTCGTCTCCTCTTTCCATGCGTTGTCCCCTCTGGGGTAAAAGCCGGGCTCTTGCTTTGGTCAGGTGGCTGCCCGAAAAGGGACTCTCTCTGCACGTTTCTTTCCCCCCCCCCCCACCATCCGCGTCCCGGTTCTTGCTCCGGGTTCCCCTTCAGTTGACATTGCAACCGGCAGGGCCCTGAGCGGCCCGGGAGTGGATGACTTCCCCCCCCCCCCCAAGCGCTTTTTCTTTTCTCCCCTCTCCAAAAAAATCCCTTTTGTTGGCTCACCACCTCCCTCTGTTCTTGGGCTGAGGGAGGCTTTTGTTCGGGAAACATCAAAGGGACTGGGGGGGGGAGGAGAGAGAAGACATAATTTTGAAGGCAAAATTTCTTTTAGTGTTTCATTGCCTGTCAGCGCTGGCTTGGCGGCTCCCCCCCCCCTTCACCTCACTGCGCTTTTTCCTGAATGAGAAAAAAAAAGAATGAAACTTTCTTTCCCTCCCTCCTTCCTGGCTGCTTTGTGTACAGTGATTTACCTAATTAATGAAGCAGCTTATTATACAGACATGGCTGGGAGCAGATTGATCTGCTTAAGAGTTATTATTGAACCCAGGTATCTATCTTGAACTGCCTGCTGCCAGTGTTTGGAAAGAGTAACACTTGCCCATAGTTGTTTTTTAAATTTAACTTTCAAAGCTAAAGACTTGAGATTCCCTCCTTTGCCATGTTAAAAGCCATGTTGCTATGCAACTCTGGAAACAGGTGTCTTATTCGCGCAGCTAAAGAAAACATACTTTTGAAAATTGTCCATAGGTTTAGGCCATTTTTGTGTCAGTTTGGGTACTTCTAGGAAAAATGGTGAAAATGGACCTTCATGGTTTTATGAAAGAATGTATCTTAGTCCACTTAACAGACTTCGTAAGGTATAGAAGGTACTTAACTTATCCCTGCTTGAAAGTAAAAATGTTTAAATTTAGCCCTTTCAAAGTACAGTAAATGCATTTAAGGAGAACAATCTTAATCTAGGCTTTTGATCATTTCTGCAAAACCAACTCACAACTTTTATATGAGGGAAAATGTGATTATTATGGGCATTTCCAAATCGTTTTCATTCAAGTTGCATCTGCACCCATTCTTCATAAATTGATTTGTGACTGACCTTCAATTGTCTTGTTCTGTACAACAAATCCTGAGAACTGGCAGGATGCACCACAAGCTAATCAATTCTAGCTGATGAGTAAAAGCAAAATAAAAAAAAATACTCCCTCAAGTAGAATTCATATCTGTGTCATTTTCATAATGTGGAAATGGTTTGCCATTACTAGGGTATATTTCAAGACTTTTGGGGGACTTCCTAGTCTAGTTAACAGCCTTGGGATTTCCTGGTAGTCTTCCATTCAAGTAACTTTTGGAAGCCAGTCATGATTGGTTAGGTGCTGCCCCCTAGAGGATGGCTGACCATTAGAATTCACACAATGGGATTCAAACAGTATCCCAGCCCCCTCAATTGTCACTGCTCCTGAAATAACAAAATAACTTCTGTACTCTTATCCAAAAGATAGTAGAAACTATCTCACCAGTTCATATTGTTTGTTTCCATTTGTTTTGCCATTTGCCAAATAAAACAGTTGTCCTGTGGCAGAAGCTAGCCTTCTCTAAAGGTAGAACTCCTTTTGCTAGCTGTGATGGTAGAGAATAGCAGGAGGCTGGTAGCCTACATAAAACCAGACAGAAAAAATGACTAGAGAAACTAATGTTACTTTATTGTAAAGCCACATTAACAGAATCTTGCAAGTCTGAAAGTACATATTTCTCACTGCTACTTTTAACTGCTTGATCCATTGTGGCGTGTCCTTCCTGAGTTTCTTTGACAGCAAAACCACTGGGAGCTTCTGCCTTTCTTTGTTTCCTAGGCAGCATCTCTTCTTCTCATTTTCCAAGGTCATCTACAGATTCTATTACAGTGTCCAAAATCCAGGACCTGTGGAATTTTAATTTAACAAAGTTGTGGCCTCTGCTGTGCTGCTATGTCACTTGATTGTCAGTTCCAATGCTCCCTGCCATCTTCCCACAAGGAAAATCAATGGGGAGGCCAGCAGAAAGTCAAGAGTCACTCCTGCTCCCACTGCTTTTTTGTCCACCTGTGGTCATTCTGTTTATTTGTTTAGACAAGGAAATGTCTGTGGAATTATGACCCAATGGGTCACAAGTTATCTAGCGGTAACTGATTTCCAGTTCAGTCAAATTACATTTAAAATATTTTACTCTGAAGCACTTTCTCTTTAAATTAAAACTCTATTTGTATAGGAGAAAAGCTGTATTTCACCCTGCTATTTTACCTTGTATTAAGAATGCTGATTATCCTTTTTTTCCTAAGTATTTCCTTTTTGCAGCTTTTAGGGATCCTAACTATATAGTTGCTCTTCATTTTTCTGTGGTATAAATCAGATTTTTGAAACAGCTCCCTCAAAAACTTTATTTCATATTATTATTGTTGCACTGATTATGGAATTGGTTTGTTTGAAGTGGCTTCTAGCATGGTGCTAACTATTTAGGTTGTACAGTACTTCAGAGTGCCCAGGGGTGTGAGCTTTGTCTGCAGCTCCATAAAGCAGCTCAGCTTTTCCAAGATGCCCGTGGCAGCAGTATGGAGCTCTGTAGGCACATGCAGGAATGTAAACTTCTTGTTTCTTTCTTGTTTTTATGAGTTAAGGATACTTGGCAGTTTGTGTTGTACCATTAAGGAGCTGAATTATATTTGTATATCTGTTCTTTCTAGTCAGGGATCTGCTGTTTTTTCACCTTGCTGCTCTAGCAGTTTGGGTGGATTTTAGCCAATGCAATGCAATTCTGTATTTTTTGGATGTGATTGCACAGGGAAGGCTAAAAATTAACCTAGGCCATATAAATGATTTATCTGAGTAGTTTATTGTATAACCATTTATTAATTAAAGTCCATACATTGCATGAAGCTGCATGACTAGTGAATTTTGTAGTTGAACCTAATGGTAGCTAAACAAGACGAATGCGTTTATTTTGAACTCTGTGGTGGTAATCCTCAATTTACGATCACATTGGAGCTAGAATTTTTGTTGCTAAGCAAGATAGTAAGTTGTGCCCGATTTTATAATTTTTTCCACAACTACTAGCGAATCAATGCAGTTGTTAAGTGAATCACATGGTAGTTAAACAAATCTGGCTTCCCCCATTGAGGAAATTCCAATTCCATTTGTTAGCTGGAAGCTGGCTAGGAAGGCTACAAATGGTGATCATCCGAACCCAGGATGCTGCAATCATCATAAATAGATGCCAGTTGCCAAGTGCCCAAATTTTGATCTTGTGATCATGGAGATACGGCAACAACTTGTAAGTGCGAGGACCGGGTTATAAGTCACTTTCCTCATTGTCATAACTTGATACAGTTGTATATAGATACAGTATACACTTACACATGCGTTCTGCATGTGTATTTCACAATGGGCTTTTCCTTTTGAACTGGGGCTGTACTTGGTCACTTTGATACAGTGTATGAGGAAAGAGGACTGTAGTCTTATGTTTCTACCTATATACTTAATATGGAGTATAAATAGCAGCTCATTTCTAGTGAATCGGCAACCTGTCTAGTTTAGCACAATAATCCTTGGTTTACAACCATTTGTTTAATGACCTTCAATGTTACGACAACACTGAGAAAAGTGACTTATGACCATTTTTCACACTTGAGACCATTTCTGCATCTGTCTGGTCATGTGACCAAGATTTATGAATATTTATAGTGAGTATGAATGATCACTAAACAAAAGGCTGTAGGTCAAGGACTTCCTGTATCTGGATGGAACTGCCTTTTATTCCTCTGGACTGTAGCCTCTTTTTGTTATGGATTCAGCCTGCCTATATTCCATCACATCCATAAACTCCAGGCCTGAGTTTGGGATGGAAACTGTAGGAACTTTTGCAGGGCCAGGCTAAAACTTATTACCCCAATTACATCTTCCCAGGCAAAAAAAAAAAAAAAGGCAAAAACACTAGCTCAGCTATATGGTATCAAATTGGCAACTATACTACAAAAATATTTTTATTGGAAAACTGCACTGTCAACTATAAAACATTTGGAAGGCAAAGGAATAAATAATAAGCAGAGAGATAAGTAGAGTTCTGTGAAAGCATTCTGGATCAGGACTCAGGTCTTTTACCAGGCTGTTCCTTGGTATCAATTCTTCCTCATGTCCTTCAATGCCATTCTTCTTCCATCTACAGAAAGTGAGGGTTGTGGGACACCATTCTGCTGTTACATGGTGTAACTCAGGACTTGATTATTTCCCTATCGTCTTTCACATTTACATGAAATCGTTTGGAGGAGAATTTGGATATAATACTGTCTCTATCCCAGACCAAATAAGAGATACAGGAAAAATTGTGATCTGATGACTCAGGCTGCAAAATCTGGATGCTAAGAAACTTAATCCAAAGAAGATACAGAAGATGTTGAACTCATAGCTCCTGCTGAAACAGTGGGTGGATCTGTGGTCTTTGCTTTTACCCAACTATTAAGAGATGGATCACATATGGCTCATCGGAAGCATAGGCAATTTGGTTTACGTGGGGCTGCCCTTGAAGACCACCTGGAAACTACATGCTACAAAATGCAGCTATAGTGTTACTAACAGAAACAGCCCAATATTGTCATATAATGCCAGTACTATGGGAGCTGCATTGGTTTTGAGTTCATTTCTTGGTGCAGTTCAAGTAGTGATGTTCTACAATGCTAGTAACTTACACTGTTTGGGACATGAGTGTCTGTGAAGCCTTTTGCTGCAGCTACATCTGCCTGCCCAAGGTAGGCCAGCAGTCTGTCTCAAGTCATATCAGAAGCACCTACAAAGTGATTATGCATTGGTAGTTCCCACTTTTCACAAGGTGCGGTGGGAGGGGAAAAATTCTGTTGAAGTTCTTTCCCCCAGAAATAAAATAGGCTTATTCACTATTAACATTCATAAAACTGGTTCAGATATGGGTATTTAGACAGATCTTCAGGGACTGGAAATTGATGAAAAATGTATTTGGGATGTGTTGATGCTTTTTAAAATTACTGTTCTGTTAAAAAGCTTTTGGAAGCTAAAGATTATGTTGGTTGAAACAGCAAAAAATATCTGTCATAATTAAAATCCTTAGAGAGCATAGTGTTTTAGAAAAATATATCCCTTTACGTTTTGATTTTGTATTTGTCCAACACTAATATCTGTATGTTGCCTGGACTGAGCCACAATTTATCATTCTGGTTCAGTTAGCTTCTGGATAACCCTTTCAGGGATAGTGGTGAAAAAGGTTCTTCAACATGCATATGAACTGAATCTGGTGACTTTATGTAGATGCAAGGTAAATTCTGTTGGGAAGAACAGAAGCCTTCCAGAATAATCTTCTGAGAGATGTAAGTAAAATTTGTTGTAAGATAACACCATCTATTCCTAGGGATTCTCTGGGAGGTCATATCAAATCCACCAGATATTAAATTAGGTTTGATGATTTCCCAGCATGCCTCTATTTAATCAGAATAATTAATGCTCTTTTCAGGTTAGGCATTGGTGCTGATTACCTATCCAATTATTTTGGTTGAAAGGAATAAGGTATATACTATCTTAGTGTGCTGTATGAACATAATCATTGTGGGTTGTATACTATAATTGATGACATTGTACAATGCAGCCCATTGTTTATTCAATGCTATAAATTGATGGTTGAATAATGCTATGTATATATGTGTACTGCAGTAGGCAAATCAAAATATTTCTTTAGGATACAAGAAGACTTTCTAGTTCTGCCTTGGACATGAAGCCAACATCACTTTTTCTTAGCCCTAGAAAAGGAGTAATGGCAAACCACTTCTGAAAAACCTAGCCAAGAAAACTGCAGGCACTTGTACAGGCAGTCTCTGAGAACTGAAAAAACCAGCTCATAATTTCATTTCCATGGCTATATAATAATTCATTACTTCTGCATCTTTTAAGATAAATATTTTGTTTGGTTAGTAGTCCAGATCTTCTCATAAACCTGGCACTCAGTGCCCATTCAGGCATCTTAGATAGAAACTAAAAACATGCCTGTTTTTATGAATAAATGAAAGAAATCATTAGCATCAGCTTTTCTTTTTCTGAATAGTTGTATCTGTTGCCTTCTATATTTCCTCTGTGTGGCCTGCCTTAAATAATAGATGTAGGAACTGAAATGAAAACTCTCTAATGAAGAATTTGCTTGGTAACTGATGCAAGCTTTTTTCCCTTTGTGACTGCTTATACTGCAGTAGAGATAATGCGATCAGAAATGGGCAGCAGTTAGTTTCTTTGTTTGTATAAACCAATCAGTTAATTGAGAGCAGTTATAAATTTAAGCTATCAGTAGCACTTATTAGAGTTCATTAATCATTTGTTTAATTGAATTAAATAATGTAGTTTTAAAAAGAGTTGTACATATATGTTGATATTAACCATTCTTATTTGCTGTATTTTTTTTAATTAAAGGAATAAATTAAAGGAATATGAGATTGTTAAGTAAAGTTAATGAAAAAGTGTGGGTAACCTTATTTTAGCTCTGTCCATTAAAATTATATGTTCATGTATATGGCAGTATGTATCTTGTTTTTAATAATAGAATAGAATAATAAAAAAGCTAAGTGGGTTATGAAAAGTTTCTTCTAACTGTTGGCACAGATCTCTGCTCAGCTGTATGGTGGAGGATATTAAATAAAATCCTTTCTCATGTAAATGGAAATTCTCTTACGTTATTCTCTTCATTTCCTCCCTCAGTTATTTTTGCACCCCTACAGTTGCTCCTAGTAGTTCTTCCAACCATCAAGAGTACATATAGTCCTTGACTTACAACTGGTCACTTATGACAGATCTCCCTAGGAGTAACTTACAAGGTGCTTCAGAAGTTCTGACAGCTCCTCCCTGTGGCCACATGACCACATTTTGGGTGTTCGGCAGATGGTCTGCATTTATGGCTATTTGAAGGGTCTCACTGTCATTTGTTATCTGAGAGACCATCTCTTGCTGATCACATCCACCTGACCCACCAGAGTGGGGAAGCAAGGAATGTTTGGGGTCCCATCCCCTAAGGTGGTACATCTGGTGGGACCCAGAAGAAGGGCCTTCTCTGTGATGGCTCCCTCCCTTTTGAATATCTTTCCTTTAGAAATTAGGCTGTCCCCCATTTTGACACTCTTTCGTAAGTCCCTGAAGACTTGGTTTTGCCAGCGGGCCTGGGGAACCCAAAGTAGGATGGAGCCAGGGGTGAAATCTAAATTTTTTTGCTACCGGTTCTGTGGGTGTGGCTTAATTAGTGGGCGGGGCTTGGTGGTAAGGTGACTGGATGGGCATGGCCAAGTCAATGTCACTTCTTTGCCCTTTTTTAACCTACAAAACACAACACAATACAACTGGTTCACCCACAATGTAAAAGCAGCTGTGCTAGACCAAAAATGGCCCCTGCAACAAGCAGGAACCTCACACAACCACAAAAAGCCCAAAAACCCAACTTTCACACTTTACACACACAAAATTCCACATACAGCTTTGTGAGATTTTGTGTGTTTGTGTAGTTAGAGTGAAACACTACAGAAACACACTAAATCTCAGAAAGCTGCACAAATATTATTTTATTTTATTTTATTTTATTTTTATTTTTATATAAAAGCAGCTAAATTTAAAACTTCCTAAACTTTAAATGGCTAGGTCTAAAAAAAGAACAACTAAAAAACCCCCCAATTAACTATTTTTTATAAAGCTCCCAAAGGGGAAAAAAACCTACCCAATAGAACAGGGGTCTCCAACCTTGGCAACTTTAAGACTTGTAGACTTCAACTCCCAGAATTCCTCAGCCAGCTTTGCTGGGAATTGAAGTCCACAAGTCTAGGCAGGAAGGCAGGCAGGCAGAAAGAGCTGCTCACCGATGAGCTTGATTGCAGGCAGGGAGATTCAGTTGCTTGCTGATGCATGTATTGCGATCGTTCTGCAATCAGCAGCTAAGGTAAGCAAGCTGGAGGCTGTGGGGTGGGGGGAGAAAAAAAGAAACTTTTTTTCTTTTACATGACTCTGGCGATCCAAGCTGAATTGCCTGATTAGCAGGCAACTCAGCTGGGATCGTCAGAGCTTGGCTGGTCAGAGCCATTTAAAAGGAAAAAAAGGCTCTGATGATTGCGGGGCTCAGCTGGGCATGGGGGGCGGGGGCAGCAATTTTTGCTACCGGTTCTCTGAACTGCCCGCCACCATCGCTACCTATTCGCCCGAGCCGGTCCGAACCGGGAGCATTTCACCCCTGGATGGAGCCCATCAAACGACTCATTTGACTCTGTGTTGTCTCCGAGAGAGGTGGGTAGGGTTTTTTTAATTTTTTTCTATACTTTGTTTTTATTGCTTGTAAACCACCTATAGTCACTGTGAGTGAGCAGGTGGCTATATAAATTTTATAAACAAATAAACAAACAAAATAAATGTAGCTGCATTTTACAATGTTTTTGCTGGGGAAAAAAAGACATTTACTTCCTGTTTTTGGCAAAACCATCCCATAGTGAACAATTTGTTTAAACAACCATGGTTGGATTAATGGAACATTCGCCACCCTCTTTGATTTTCATTAACTCTCTTTTATTTAAATTTCCAGAGCATTTTGATAACTTTTATCTGTTAAACAATCAAGATAAATTTATTTTTCTAAAAGGAGCAAAATGTTGCTACATTAGGTGCAAGCTTCACCCACACATGGTTGCCAATAGTTTTTGTTGTTAGGAGATAGTTTTGCATTGTTTGTTTTATTGAATGTGCTTTTATTGGTCAGTGGAGAAATAAAGTTTCTGTCTGTCTTTCTACCTCACAAATAACATCACTATCTTTACCTCTATAGCGCCATATAGTATCAGAGCAAAATAAAACTCATCCTTCTGGGAAGGAAATCTGGATGTGAGTAACTTGTGTATTGTTTATACAATTACTTTGTGTCTGAAATGCACAGGGCCAGAATGACCTGCAACCAAATTGCAGTTTGGTCCTAGACAATCACTCATTAGCTATAAAGTGATTTACAACCACTTCCTCTCCTTGAGGAGCAGCAAGATTCAGTAAAAGTGTGGGAACAGAGGTCTTTAGGCAAATAACATCAGTCACAGTTATGTAACTCTAATTGGATTACTTTTTTAATGATCTGAACAAAACACAAAAAGGCATGAAAGCTTTTGTTTTCCACTCAACTCATCATCAAGTGGGATGTTACCAAAAATAGAAAGTGGAGAAGAATTAAGGCCTGATCTGGCTCTTGCGATGCTTTGGAAGGCCTTGGAGACTTTCTGAAGCATCGTGAGGACAGCCTGGTAGGGTGACACGGTGAGTGGAGTGCAGGACAGCAAGGCTGGCGGAGTTGAAAGGGTAGAGATGGGGGGAGATAAGTGGAGGGTGGAGTTGAAGAGGTGGCATTCCCTTACTTTACCAAGGCTCAGGGCTGAGAGGAACCAAGTCAGTTGTAGCTTAGGTTGGGGTGGTCACCTAACGACTGGTGGGATTTGGTTAATGACGGGCAGTGCTGTTGCTAAGCAATGCAGTCACACAATACTGTGCTTTACAACCACAAAGCTTAAAATATAAATTCTGTCCTAATTATCTTTGTAACTCAAGAACTATCTGTATTCGGGTGTTTTAAAAATGATCATGGAGTAAGACACTTGAAGTCTCTAGATGTTACTGGAATTATATTTCCCAGTAGCTTCAGTCAGCATGATCAGTAGTGTGGCATGTTGGTGACTGTATTTCAGCATCATCTGGAGGGCCACCCATCTTAATTCCTAGTTTAAACCTTCAGAGACTGTTACTGTGTTGAAATGGGGTACAGCTTGATTGAACTGAGATTTCATATGAAACTCTTTTGGAGTTCTGCCTGAAGCTTGTATGTTCAAAGTTTCTCCTGTCTTCTGAACAGTCATTAAGTATCTTAATTAGAAATGCTGCAGTTTATCCTGCTTCTAATAAATCTAAGCTTATGTTTTTAGGACAGTTCATATGTAATCTAAGTATATCCTCCCATATGACGAGCCATTTTTTAAATTCTTTCACTGCTTTACTATACCATTGATTGCTAGGAACAATTCTAAACCATGTCTAGACAGCAAAATTCCTCGGTTTACTTTAAAAGAATAAGGACACAATAAAGAACTGTGGCTTCATATCAAAAGATTTAAATATTGGCAGCTTTTGCTGCCTTTCTCTGATAATAAAAAGAATGTCTTGGAATAACTGAACTGATAACTAGTTCAGATGCTTTCCATCACAAAAAGAAAGTGATTTTATCAATGTCTGTGCAAAGGAAAGCCTGAAAGGTTGGTTGATTTGACTTTATTGAGCATGAAAGTCCTGTACTAAGCATTAAAAATTTTAAAGGAATAAAATACTTGACTGTGCAAAAAAAGTATAGAATTGAGAGTTGTAGAACCATATGTGTTTTTCTAGCAGGTCCTATCTGGAATAGCCACTTACTTTGGGGATAATTAGTGATGTCATTAGAAACCGTCCCCTTCCCCTTGGAAAAAAAGCAATATTTGATTGTTTTACTCCCAGTTTTCACAGTTGTTGTCCCCCCAATTAAAATGTCTTTGGCTTTTGTGTATGGGGAGATTGTGAAAAGGGAGGCATTTTCAGTAGTGGAAGATGAAATGACAGTGGTGATAGTAATAGGAATGGGGATAACTGGTGTAGCCATCAAGTAAAAGTGAAATGTCCATGTTCCGGAAATTGAAAATGGCATTTGTCACATGAATCTAGAAGAGTTTACCTGTCCCCTGTGGAGCAGTGATACAGTGAGCGCACATGAACACAGCATGAGGTTGTGCAAGCCTATTAAAATGAGCAACTGATTAAGGTCAGTATAGCTTAATTATACGTACTGCTAGGTATTAAACTCTTGTTTATGCTGAAAATGTAAAGAAGGCAGAGAAATTTAGAAATGAAATGCACAAATAAATTTGCATCTGCATTAAGCAGAAAACACAACACATGATATTTAATATCTGTGTTGATGTTCAAAATAGTGTTTAAAGTATTGTTAAAAAAATATTTGGTGGAGACAGTGCTGAGTGCCTTCTTACCTCCCAATAAAATGTGCTTGGCAGAAACTGCTTTAAGCAAAAGTGATATTTGAGGAAAATTGTGGGGTGATATTTTTCCTTCAAGGCATATTAAAGCATATTACTTTTACAGGAAAGTAGAAATAATCTTTGTGTTTGAAATGTATTTGAATGTTAGTAGCTCGGGTTGGTAATTAGGCTGTTGGTCTGAGCTCCGAGCTTGGCAGTTTGGTTGCATGCAAACAAATTGCCAAGCTCGGAGCTCAGACCAACAGCCCATAATCTTTGTGTATATATGAATTTAGAATATCTGTTGTATTAAAGGAAACTTCTAGTCCAGTGCTTCTCAAACTTGGCAAGTTTAAGAAGTGTGGACTTCAACTTCCATAATTCCCCAGCCAACAAAGTATGTTTTAGTATATGTGGCTCAGATAATGCATAGTGTCCAGATTTTAGATAGATGTGGATGGCTTTTTTATGATAGGCTGTTAATAAGATCTCATTATTGTTACTTATTATACTCCCTATGTAAAAATTGGCAGTCCAATTGTTGGTTTATTCTTCGAATTACTTTTTGTCTTCCATAACCTCTGTCAATGTGTCCACAAAAAAGTAAGTATGTAACACTAAAAAACCCCTACAGTTCTCTTTAATTAGAAATGACCAGATGGAAGCTGAAATACTTTGGCCACCAAATGAAAAGAGAGAACTCATTGGAAAAGACCTTGATGTTGGGAAAGATTGAAGGTAAAAGAAGGGGACAGCAGAGGAAGAGAGTTAGATAATGTCATCGACGCAATGAACATGAATTTGGGCAAACTCTGGGCAATAGTGGAAGACTGGTGTGCTGTGTTTCACGGGGTCGCAAAAAGTTGGACACGACTTAATGACTTAACAAGAAGAAAAGATGGAAACAAATAAACTCAAAGAGCAGACTCAATGGATCACTAGAACTTTTTCTTTCATATTTTCTATGTTTCTATGAAACAGATATATTCTTGGTGGGAGTAAGGAATGTTTCTGCCACCTACAAACCAGAGTTCAGGAAAATACTGTGAATAAATGCCTTGCTTGTATGAAGTTCACAAATTTAATGACTCATTAAATTTAAAGTCATTTATTTTATTTTTTAGCAAAACAGGCAATAAACACATTCAGTACTTCTAGATCACAACACTCTTTAAAACCATGGCAATCATTTTTGACAGCTGTGATCAAGGCTACATACTTTTTAAATAATAATTTATTGTTCTGGAACAGTTTCATAGGCTTATCTGCTTTCCCTAGCTACAAGTTTCTGTATTCATCATTGCAATTACAGGCCTTTTCTACCAAGAACAAAAATGGTTAGGGAAACAAGATACAGTTGCAGTAAGTAGAACAGTAGGGAAGAGGATGTAAAATAAGTTAAAGAAAAGTTAAAGAAAACAGTATTTCCATCTGGACTTTTGCCTCTGGGAGGAAAAGTATTATCTTTTCCCCTTGGAAATGGCTGAATGTAAAAGGATAAAGAAGGCATGAGTTATCTGTTTTGAACGGAAATAACTGACTTGTTCAAGGAGTATCATTCCTGCTTTGTGGTCCATCTTTCCTTTTCTTTTTTGGTCTTTTTTTCCTCCCCCCCCCTTATGGAGCTGAATGCCAAATTGCAGGACAACCATGACAGCTGGTTAGTGTCCAAAGTCCTTGCCTGTTTAAACTTGTAACAGGAAATGATTTGTCAGATCAAAGCTCTGGTGGGGTGAATGAACTCATCAACTAAACTGCAAATTTGGCTTCAGTTGTAAATATTGTTTGACATATTTATGAGATATAACAATGCTCTTGAATGATTTTTGGCTTTCTTAGAGATCTAACATGTCTAATTTCATATCAAATGTCCATATAGACTAACAAAATTATATTTGAGAAAATAAGCTATGGTGATAGACTACTCTTAGTTTAAGAAGCAATGAATTGAACACGATTCTAAAAGTTGTCATATTTCTCTTGGGAATTTTTAAGATACTGTTAAATTTCTTTGAGATAATCTCAGAAGGACTCTGCAGAAAGGTGTAGAAATGGCCTTGAAGAATGTCAAGTTTTTGTTGTTTGTTGTTTGTTTGATTTATATGCCGCCCTTCTCCGGAGACTCAGGGCGGCTTACAATGCGTTAAGCAATAGCCTTCATACTTTTATATATTTTTACAAAGTCAGCTTATTGCTCCCACAATCCGGGTCCTCATTTTACCTACCTTAGAAAGGATGGAAGGCTGAGTCAACCTTGAGCCTGGTGAGATTTGAACTTGAGGTAATTGCAGGCAGCTGATGTTAATAACAGTGCTTTAGTCTGCTGCGCCACCAGGCTCTTCTTGAAGTTTAGCTTTGAAAAGGAGTAGAGAATAAGAAAGAAGCTCTAGATTGCCCAGACTTAATTCTCTTTGATATAAGAGGGTTATGAGAGAATCCCTGTCAGGTTTTCAAGATAGTTATATCCAATAAAGTTGAGTTCCAGTAATCCTTGCTGAGCCTGTTTTCTGAGTTAAAGGGCTAACAGGAAGTTATCACGATGCTAATGTCTATATGTATTTTTGGATAAACATTTTATTATATCAAGTTAAATAACAAGAAAAAATAGATCACATATACTGTATATGACCGTACAGTAAAAGTAGCCACGAAAGTTCCTTACTTGAAGGTTTCTTTTATGTTTATTAAAACATTTTGATATAGTAAAAGACAAATCAAAAGAAAGAAAAAAAGAGAAAGAGTGAGAAAAGAAAAATGTGTAAATGTGTAAATAAAGAAATGTGTAAATGACGTCTGACCATCCTATCAATAGATAATTACAATCTTACATTCTGTCCTCTTTCTTAAAATATTTTGCAACCTCTACCCCTCATTTAATCTGTGCCTTTCTAAATCTTCAAATTCATAAATCATCAATATTTTTTCTTTGTTCTCTGACCAAACAGGTCAGCTGTGCCATTCCTGTAAATTGTGACAGTTTCACAGTCCAGTCCTCCACTGTGGGAATATTATTATACTTCCATCCTTTATTGGAGATTTCTGATAAGAGTCTTTATTCACTTGGATTTCCCAAAGTTATATGCATCTTTATGTATATGCAGTGTACTAACTCACACTTAGAATACTCCCTTTGATGTTAATTTGACTAACTGCAATTATTATATGTTGTATGCTGCCCAGAATCACTTGTTGTGAGAGATGGGTAGCCATAAATTTGATAAATAAATAAAATTTCTGAAATGTTAATATTACAGTGTATTCTATCATATTACAAATATGGATTCACTTTAACACTGTAACAGCACTCATTAATACATTTGTCAAGTACATGAATAGGAATATCATATTGTATCATATTAGAATGACCTCATTATGTGCATAAAATTATATAATTCCTCCTTATTTATTAAAAAAATGGAAGTTACGTTACTGCCTATAATCTTTAGGAGGTCTCAATGCAGATTATTTGGAAATTAGGATAATTTGCATTGCAGTGGAACATTTTCTAGTGTTTAATGACTATGCACAAATTAGCTTAACTTGCCTACAAAAATATGCATGAGCTACAAAGTATTTCCATGGAAAAATAAGACACTGGAAAATATTCTGCAAGTGCTGTAGTAGTCTTGTTTCAGATAAGATAAAATGATAAAAATAAATAGGTATCTCAAACTTGCAAGCATGACAAGTCCATCAATTGTGCACTCCCATTCCTGGGACTGTAAGGTTTGAAAGATTGGAGACCACTATACACTCTGGCCTTTCCTTCTGCTATAGTATATGCTTAGTAATTTCTGCTGGCACTGCCTATCTTCCAGGGGCACTTCACCTGGCATCCTCTCCCAAGCACCAGTTTATGAAGGAGATATTCCCACAGCCTTTGTGGCCTTTGACAAACGAGAGCATTTTTCATGGAAAAAATGAAACAATTTCTATAATTCAACTTTTTGGCCTTTTTTTCATATAGTTTATTGTCATTGTATGTATGTACACAGTATACCCATACAATGAAATTCACATAACACCCAGAGACCAAGCCCAACACACATGACAATCTCCAGACGTACCCCCACCCACCAAAAATTCCCTACCCTAAACCACCTAACATAAAGACATTTGACTGGCGTCATTAGACTTTTCCTTCCTTCTTTTGGAGATAAAGCAGGAGTAAACAAAATAAAACTTTTATTTAAATATATGATATTTAGAAGAATATAAGCAGTGTTCTCAGCAAACTACCATAGTATAGTTAGTGATTTAAGTTGGAACTGATAAATCTTGCAAGCTATTTCTTTTTCAAGATGGCTTTCAAGATTTATCAGCTCCCAAGGAATTAGTTTAACATAGTCTAAAATATTACAGAATGACCTATATGGGCAGAAAAATATGAATAAGAATACGAAGGTTTATAACATACAAGCAAAATAAATAAAAGTTCTAATCCAGATACTTGATTTAAAAGTTTACTTAATTCTATAGAAATAAAGAAGGCTTTGAAACAGGAATTCCTTTTATTTCCCTTGTACCTAGATTTTCTATTTCTTTTTTAATTTCCAATTAAAGCCGAGTCTGTGGGAAGGTAGAAAATCTTACACATCCCCCCACCTTGATCAGCAACTTCTGCTTTTCATTTTGGAATAATTAGCATTTTTCCTCTTCAGGAAGGCAAGGTATTTGTGGAGAGGTAGGGTGTTTTCTTTTTGCTTACACACCAAAACCCAACTCTTATCCACACAGGCTTAGAGGCTGCAGGATAGTATTCACAATAACTTAGAAACTAGATGTTTTCTGCTTTATTAAATAAATAAAAATAAAGTACACAGAATTATGTGCTTTCAGTTTTGCTGCAGTTCAAGCATCTGTTTTCTTTTTTCTCTTTTATTTTTTTGGATTGTTCCATGGCTTCAGAATATACCATCATGTTCTGTATTTTAACACTGCAATATTAGTCCTTTAATAAGGCTAAGGCAAATTATTAAAATCACAGATGTTTTAAAAGATGTTTTAACATACTTGTTGCCTTTCAAGTGCAAAATTGCTCCAAGTGATAAATCATTCCATTGACTTTTGACTATACTTTTAATACGGTAACTGTCTTGGGAATAGTCCAGTATTTTGATCTAGGGCTCTCCTACACCTCCTTTTTTTTTGGGAAAAGTTTAAGCTATATTTTTAATCTTCGTATTTGAAAAACATCAAATTGTGCCTAGAAGGCTTGTATATTATTAATAAATATTACTCAAACATTATGGAAAACTCAATATATAAAATATTAATATTGAGATACTAAAATTAATTTGCATTCTGAGCATGTTTACGGAGTTGAGTAACTTAATTGTAGCACTGGCTGTTACAGCAAGAGTGGTGCCACATGTTTTGGCTTGTGTCTGTACCACCTATCAGGTAATTAGATTATGAAACAGTGTCTTGGAGTATAATAACTCATAATTTTTCAATGTATGTCAGATGTTATTGTGACATTGCCTAGGCTTGCTGTGGAGTACAAAATATTTCTACGAGCCCTAAGGCTCGTTCAATGAAAGCTTGAGGTGTTTTTCTGAACCAAAAAAAAAAAAAGAAGAGAAGAATTCCATTCAGTAGCTAAGAATTTTAGCATTCCTTGTTTTATATTAAGGCAACCATGGTCCAAGCTTGCATTTTAACTAAAAAGTGGGAAGAAGAGCTTTGGCTCAACAAAAGAAAATTTTTATACAGAAGAAAGATGATAAAATCTGCTTAGTTCTGTTATTCAGGACAACTCACTGAGCTTAGAATGTTTTAATTGTATATACTTCTCTTTTGTATCCAATAATCTCTCACTGGTGAATCTTAAGGTTCTAATAAAAAAAGTAAATCCTATAATCCCATCCCTACTTAGTTTTCAATTCTTATCCATTCTTTACAAGGTAATACGAGTAAGCCATTATACCTAATTTTCTACCGTTAAGAATTCAGCTCTATTCCTAATATAAATATGGTGCAGAAGGAAAATACTTTATTACTGTTTGCTTTTGCTCATGTTGTTTTGTTTAGTGCACATTTTGTACAAAATTAAACATATTTTGGATGCTTTGCTATTGTCCACAGACATTGTCCTGTTTTGGATTTATTTTGTTCTGGAGGTAGGATCCAGCTGAGAAAGTCTGGAAATAATGTGAGGAATGATAGGGATTTTGCTTTCATTGCTTATGAAACATTATTAATAATTTTATTAGGAAAAGTACATGTTCATTAATTTTAGGGGGAATTTCTAACAAGAAAGTTCTGCCCTGTGTATATATATGTATATATGCAAATGTGAATTTTGATCAGTGGAGAACAGAATGGCAACATATCCTCAACCCTCCTACTGTGCGCCTCATTGTGCTTTCCACCCACAAGTGATAAACATCGGTTTTCTGATGTTTTGCTATGAAAAATCAGCAAAAAATAAGTTTAAACGTTTTTCTGGAAAGCTGACATACTATACAGTAGTGGTTCTCAACCTTTTCTTCACCATTGACCTCTTTTAAATATCTTTTATGGCCATAGATCCCCAAGTCTTAACTCAAGATTTAAATGATAAAATTTCTTCAAGCCTTCACGGTCCCCCTGTGATAACATTGCGGCCTCTCCAGGCAGGGATGCTATTCAGCAGGCTCTGACAGGTTCTGGAGAACTGGTAGCGGAAATTTTGAGTAGCTTGAAGAACCGGCAAATACCACCTCTGGCTGGCCCCAGAGTGGGGTGGGAATGGAGATTTTGCAATATCTTTCCCCCAGGAATGGGGAGGGAATGGGGATTTTGCAGTATCCTTCCCCTGGAGTGGGGAGGGAATGGAGATTTTGCAGTATCTTTCCCCTGCCACGCCCACCAAGCCACACCACGCCCACCAAGCCATGCCCACAGAACCGGTAGTAAAAAATTTTGAATTCCACCACTGCCTCCAGGGATGCACAGACCACAGCTTGAGAACCACTGTACAGTAATTCTGTACAGTATTACTTTTAATTCTTTCCTCAAAATTAAAATGTATTTTTGTACTATAGATAAATTTTATTTTTTTCAAGATTGATATGCTTTCCCGCAACAGCGCTTTGAAGCCATACAAGTGATTGGCCTTACTCTATATTCATTTCAATATGATAAAAACTAGATTTTCTGTTTAGTAGTTTATTGGAAATAAACTACCTTTTGGAATTCTTCACTGGATGAACAATTTCTCAAATTTTTCCGGGAGAAAGAAACATTATCCGTCAATTTCTCTAAGGTTGTGTTTCCCCATGCTAGTGATGATACTGTTACTTTTGAAAAGTTTCCTTTTTCCTGGGATTTAATTGAAACATCGACAATCATACAAGTTGCAGATCTTTGAAGGAATTTTTGCCTGCGGTAAGACAAGATACACTCCTTAGTGCTTCATGGCACTGGATAGAGGGAATCCAGGAGTGGGGGTTGTTCTCTCTCTTCTGCCTGGAGACTGAGCTTGTTATCATTTTTGGTGACACCTCCCTTGCCTGGTGACTCCCCAGTTCAGCTCAATCTTCAGCCAGGAGAGATGTTTAAATTGGTTCTGAATTCCACATCGACTCCTGGATTCCTTCGAATTGTGAGATGTAGAGAATATCTTGAAATCGCAAATGGCGATTCGGTCGGCTAACCGGTCTGCCGGTCAACTGCCTTTCCGGCTGGCAAAGCCAAGGTCCCTGCCAACCTCCCAAAGAGCGGAGGCAGGTTTGACTTGACAAGACCCTTGGTATTGCCCGCGGGATCGTGGAAGGGACTCAGTCCCTCAGCTTTGCCTGAGTACACTGATTGCAGCTAGTGTGCTGAGCACAAAGATAAAAAAAAGTGTCAACTGTTACCCTTTGCGGGTCTGTTCTGCCTTCATCGAGGAGACTTAGTCCCTGCCCAGCTTCTCCTGGGCACACTGGGCCCCAGATCCATCACCCTTCACTGGCCTTTTTCAGCCTGATTTATTCAAGTCCTTGCTCCACAAGGCCAAGGCAGTCACTAACCTGGATCTGACCCTGTCACTGAGTCAACTCCCAGAACAAGGACTCCGGTCACATACTCTTTTCAGAGCTGACCGTGGAGAACGAAGTGATCCCATCACCCAAGCTCTGCCCCCGACTGGGACAGAGAGGAAACTGTATAACGTGGCTGCAGACCTTTCGTAAATCCTGCAAATGCCTGCTGTAGATAGTCAGGTGGTAGCTTTACAATCACCTACCCTCATCCCCACCGATGCCATGGACTTCCTTAAGGCAGATGACAAAAAAGCGGAATTGGCTGTTTGCAGGGCACACCAGGCGGCGGCCTGGGCAGTGAAGGCCGCCACCTCAGCTTCCTTTTTTAACTGAGCCTCCTTGCTCTGGCTTCGCTGGCTGCAAGTGAGGGTTCCCCCAGACGATGTCAGATTCCACCAAGACATTAATAAGTTGGTGGCTGCTGCTGAATTTTCAGCTGATGCCGCCTTGAATGCAGCAAAGTTTGCATCTAGGTCTATTGCTTCTGCTGTAACAGCCTGTCACTTGCTGTGGCTCTGCCATTGGCAAGCTGATAATAAGAACAAATAGAAGCTGGCAGCAAGTTGTTCAGGGAGGCCCTAGAGCCCATCCTTATTGACACCAAGGACAGAGGCAAGGCCATGCCTACCATGTTCAGTCGGGGGACTCGACGTCCATCTCCCTATCTCCAGAGACAGCCCTTCCAGGCTCCTGATGCAGGACTCGAGTACCATCAGTCCCGGATACCATATCCTGTAGGCAGGACAGACTGTCAGACAGGCCTGGGTTTCGAAATCGTCAACCATTTCCGAACAAGCGACCCTTTCATGGGGCAGGAAGTCGTCCCTACAGGTACTCCCAAGTGACTGCAAGGCCGACCCACCCATCGGCGGCCGACTCAGCCTCTATGTCCATCAATGGGAGGCTACAATGTCGGACAACTGGGTCCTCAACATGGTCCTCTGTCAAAGGACACAGCAAAAAGAGGCCTGATGGAAACAGCCATTCAGCATCTGCTGGAGATCCAGACCATTCAACTGGTCCAACGGTGGCTGGGATTTTATTCAATCTTATTCCTGGTCTCGAAGAACTCGGGGGGGGGGGGGGTTGAGAGCAATTCTAGATCTGAAATGCCTGAACAAATACCTCACCTACAAACACTTCAAAATGCAGTCCCTCCAGTCAATACTGGAGAGTATCTGCGGGGGCGCCTTCCTTACCTCCATAGATTTGACGGAGGCGTACTTACATATACCTATTCTGCCTGCTCTCAGGCAGGACCTCTGATTCTCTTACGCAGACAAACACTACCAATACAAGGCTTTGCCCTTCAGCCTGCCCTACCAATCAGGGTCCAGTGTTATCTGGATGATATTTTGGTCCAGTCCTCTTCCAAGCTTCAAGCAGAGAAGGACCTATGGAGGTAGGTTCCCCAGGACCATGGCTTTTTTATTTTTATTTTATTTTTATTTTATTTCCAATTTATATACCGCCCTTCTCCCTGAGGACTCAGGGCGGTGTACAACCAGAATTAAGAACATGAAATACAAATATTAAAAAACAATTAAAATATATATAAATTTGGCCCCAAAATTAAAAATCACAAACCAATTAAAACATTTAAAAATTTCTTCTTAAGCCAGCCCGGCTTGCTGGAAAAAGTGGGTTTTAAGGGCACGACGGAAGGCACTGAGGTCTTGGATTCTCCTTATCTCTGGGGGCAACTGATTCCAGAGGGTAGGTGCCCCCACAGAGAAGGCCCTCCCCCTGGTGGTCACCAGCCTACATTGTTTGGCTGATGGCACCCTGAGGAGGCCCTCTCTGTGGGAGTGCACGGGTCGATGGGAGGTCGTCGGTAGCAGCAGGCGGTCTCGAAGATAGCTAGGCCCTATGCCATGGAGCACTTTAAAAGTGATGATCAACATCAAGAAAAGCCATTTTTCTGTGGCCACCAGATTGCTTCATTTGGGGGCGATCGGTAGCAGAAGGCGATCTCTTACAAGATCGCCTTCTGCTACTGATAGCCTCCCACAGGCCAATATGTTCTCACAGAGAGGGACTCCTCAGGGTGCCGTCGGTCAAATAATGTCAACTGGCGAGCCCAAGGGGGAGAGCCTTTTCTGGGGGGGCACCTGCCCTCTGGAATGAATTGCCCCCGGAGATATGGATGATCCCTGACCTACACGCCTTTCGCCGTGCCCTCAAGACGTTATTGTTCCAACAAGCTGGGCTGGCCTAAACATGAATTTTAATGGTTGTTTTAGTTTTTTTAATAATATTGGGGCCAAATTATTTAATATATTTTAAAATTGCTTTTAAATTTTGTATATGTGTGTTTTAGTGTTGGCTGTGCACCGCCCTGAGTCCTTCGGGAGAAGGGCGGTATAAAAATTTAAATAATAAATAATAAATAGACATTTCTCGGTGCGTGGTCTCCCTTTCACCGGAGCGACAAGACAGTTTGTGGACCTTAGCCAGGTACATCCAGACTGAAGGTACAGTATCTCTGGCCCTCCTGTCACAACTCCTGGGCAAGATGGTGCCCTGTATTTCCATTGTACCATGGACACGTCTTCATGCCAGGACCCTACAGTGGTTCCTCCTGCCTTACGAAAGATCATGCAGGAGCAACTCGCCACTCAGGGTCCGAGTTCCACTGAAGGTATGCAGTCCTTCCAGTGGTGGTTGTCACAGGCCGTCGACAGGGGGTGCCTGTTCAAAGAGCCCAACCATCTGACCATCACGATGGACGCCAGCTTATTCAGTTGGGGGGGCCCATCTCCAGTCATTGATAGCCCAAGGCAGGTGGACTCAGATGGACCTGACCCACAATATCAATTGGCTGGAGCTCAGGGCAGCACACCTGGCTCTCAGGCAATTCCACAGTACTGTGACCGGACAACACGTACTGATTTTGACAGACAACGTGGCCACCAAGGCCCACATCAACCGCCAAGGGGGTACCTATTCCGGGTCCCTCATGGAAGAGGCCGAACATCTGGGCCTCTTCTGTCCATATGGGCAGAACATATATCGGTGGTGCAGAATGTGTAGGCAGATTGCCTCAGCAGAGTGACAGTGGACCATTCAGAGTGGCATCTGCACCCTTCCTTGTTTCAGGAACTGATAGATTGCTTCGGCATTCCAGTCCTAGACCTATTTGCAACCCCTTGCAACAAACAACTACTAAGGTTCTTCAGTAGGTTTGCATCACTGGGGGCTGGGGGTGGGGTGTCGATGCCCTCTGCACTCCATGGCCCCGGGGGCTTTTGTACACCTTTCCTCCCCTTCCACTGATCTCAGCGGTGATCAGGAAGGTATTGACGGAAAAGGGGGAAATATTACTATTGGCCCAGGAGACCATGGTTTGCTGACCTGATCAACCTGTTGGTGGTCAGACCCTGGAGGATACCTCGGGACAGATATCTTCCTCAGCCAGGGGGCCCTGATCCATCTGGATCCACAGTGGCTCCAACTGACCATCTGGTGATTGAGCGGAGGGTCCTGAGTCAGGACAATCTTTCCTCCAGGTTCATCCGAATCATACAGGCCTTTAGAAGGCCAGCCACAGTCAGAGTATATGATGCTACCTGGAAGGCCTTTTGCACCTGGTGCTCCAGGACAAATACTAGTTCTTCTTCGGGGTCCATGGCTCAAATCCTAGAGTTCCTCCAGGAAGGTTTGGACAAGGGTTTGACACCTAATACTATCCAGAGACAGGTGGCAGCACTGTCTTCAGTCTTGTCATGTGAGAGTCTACAGTCTCTCACGAGACATCCTACTGTGGGCAGGTTTCTCAGGGGTGCTACAAACTTGCGACCCCCTGTGGTCCACAGGTACTCTACCTGGGACCTGACAAAGGTGATGAACGCCGTCACCGGGATTCCCTTCCAGCTGCTTAGATCAGCTAGCCTGCACTTCCTCACATGTAAGGGCGGGAAGCAGCCTGGTCCCCTTGTGGCCATCACATCGGCCAGACGAATTTTGGAACTGGCAGCCCTTTCTGTGAGGAAAGACTTATGTATATTCCATCCTGACAGAGTGGTTTTGCAGTTGGACCCCTCCTTCATTCCCAAGGTGAATTCCTGGTTCCATAACCAGGAAGTTGCCTAACTTCTGTCCAGGGCCAAAACACGCCCTAGAGAAGAAATGGCACACCTTGGATGTGAGTAGGGCCCTCCACATTTACATCAAACGGAGGAGGATGGAGTCCTTGTTTGTTTCTTTCCAGCTTTTGACACTGGGGCAGTGGTTTTGGGCATGCATTGCCAAGGCATACGAGCTTCAGACTTTACCAGTGCCTCGGAATGTGATGGCTCATTCCATCAGGAGCGCGGCCACAACAGCGGCATGGGCAATGCAAGCTTCCATAGGGGAGGTCTGTTGAGCGGCAACTTGGTCTTCTCCATCCCCTTCATACATCATTACAAGTTGGACACCTTCACTTCGGCGGAAGAGACCTTTGGATGGCAAGTCCTTCAGAGAGTCCACACTGAAGGGGTGACTGGGGACCAGGCTGCTTCCCGCCCTTAGCGTTCACTGACTTTGGTAAGTCCCACTACTGGATTCCCTTTATCCAGCGCCATGGAGAAGAGGTGTTGGCCCTACCTGAACGCTCTTTCTTAAGGCACTGGTAGAGGGAATCCAGCCCCACCCTGCAGCTCTCTGGTCCATAGTCCGGGGGGGACGACTACTGTTTTCACAGGTTACAAGCCTCATCATTGCTACGCCTTCGCTGAACTGGGAAGTCACCAGGCAAGGGAGGCATCACCAAAAATGATGACAAGCTCAGTCTCCAGGCAAAAGAGAGAGAGCCCCATTCCTGGATTCCCTCTACCAGTGCCATGAGAAAGAGCGTTCAGGTAGGACCAACGCCTCTTATCTTGCAAACAAATAAGAATGTCAAAACTCCATCATTAATTTCTCCAAATGTGTTCTTTTTCTCTTTTTTAAACAACTACTATTTCATCTCATGGACAAAGAATAGAAAAAATATCCTCTGATGTAATTGTTTTTTTAATCTCAATATTGATTACTTTCTTAAAGGATTTTAAACATGTACAATTTATGAACTATTTTTGAATCCATTAGTATTTATTTGCATTTCAATTCACAGCTTAAGTATGAGAATTTTTTTCTACTGAGACATTCAATACATTTTGTTGAAGTTTTTTATTTTTTTAGGGAAAATGTCAACTCATTAGGCATTGGCTTTCTAGTATTTCGGTGTAAAATATCATCCATCTTCTCATGTTACCATACCAGGGTAATATTGTAAAACAGTGTCTTTTGTGTTAAGGATAGACACTTGATTTATCAGAAGAATAACATTTAGCAAAACAATTACTCATTCCCTTGGGTGAAATTGCTAAAACACAGAGTCTACAGTTTAACATGCCCCTCTAAATTCATGGATGCACCCAACTAGGAAAATTATAGGGTAAACTTTCGATAAAGCGACTATTGTTTAATGAGCTGAGGTTACTTTCTTATTTAACTCTAAAATAAGTGTAGAACTATCTTCAATAAATTGTACCCCGACCATGTTTGCATTGTGAAGAAAGATGAAGAATTAGTCTAAAAAGTAAGGCAATTGTGCAGTTCTGTTTATCATGACTCAGTTGTTGTTTTTTTTCCAAGCAAGCATAATGTTACCAATTTGATGAAATGTACTTTTTTTCTAAAATGGAATTTAGCATTCTCAGAGATGAAATGTGTATGTTGCAGATCAAGGAAAAAAAAGTCAAGTGGTCTGATTTCAGAAAATCAGTATTTGGTATTTGGACTATTTTTTATTACAAAATCTATAGGAGTTACTAGGCATGTAAGCATTCTTCATTAAGGAACTGAAAGACTTTTTATTCTGTCACTTAATAGTACTGAAAAGTTTGCCTATAATTAATTTTGGAGATATACTATATCACATTGTGCGGCTGACTGCTGAAGGTCCCAGTCCTCTACTTCAGACTCTGACCTTGTGCTGTGGCCAAGTGTTGCTATGCAGGATGGTCTAGATCGGGGCAGATAGACAGTGTGGGAAGTTCAAGCACCCTACAGTCAATAAGGGGGAGTGTGCTGCCATAACCTAAATTTTTATCATGTGACTCGGAATAGTGCAATGGCCATAACCATGAGTTGTAACTCCATTTAGTATCATTGCAATTTAAAATAGTCACTGAACAAATGGTCGTTAATTGAGGACTAACTGTTAAGCAACACACTTTGTTGTTTCGTGTCTGTCCAATAAGCAGGCAATCCAAATTCCCCCATAGTGAATGTAGATCATACGTTTCCTACTCATGAACATATATGTGAAAATTATTTCTGACTACCAATTTTGTAATTTTGTAAAAATATAATTATGTTTAAAAAACTTAGCTCTGACAATGTCTCTACTGAGTTTACCATGAGTTATGAGTTGGAAAAAAAATATTTATTCCTAGGAGAAAGGAGTTCAGATGCAAGGACACACTTTCATCTGAATTATTGCAAAAGGATTTTAAGGACAGCAGCTTTTTCCGTGTGATTTCCTCCACATCATTTGGGTGGTTCTTCAGATAGACAATGATTACTGAAAGTTGAATATTCTCCTAATTATTATTTAGCTATAGCAATAGCACTTAGACTTATATACCGCTTCACAGTGCTTTATAGTTCTCTCTTAAGAGTCAGCATATTGCCCCCAATCTGGGTCCTTATTTTACCGACCTCGGAAGGATGGAAAGCTGAATCAACCTTGAGCCAGTGAGAATTGAGCTGCCAAACTGTTGGCCATCAGCAGTCATCAGAATTAGCCTGCAATGCTGCATTCTAACCACTGCACCGCCATGGCTCATTTACATAGTTTTGCAAAAAACATTTCAGCAGGGTTTGGAATAATATTATTTACATCTTATCTATAGTGACACGTGCATGGTACTTGTCAGTTCTTAATACTGAGAAAAGGAAGGAAAATAGAATTTTCTGTTTTTCTCTTTTCAGTAGTAAAGAAGACTAAATGTTCTTCATAAAGACAGAAACACATAGCCAATTAGCTGCATGTCCCAAGTTGCTAATAAAACTAAAAAGGCCTTTAAAATGTTAATTCAAAGTGCTAGATCCAGTTAACATTAGCTATGTGGGTGGATTGTCCTTGAATTTTGTAGACTTAATTTAGTACTGCACAGTACTCAGTGATGGAAAACAGCTATAAATTGTCTGTGTGCACTCATGCATTATTGATAAAGGGTTAGAATAAAACCCCACAGTTTCTTCATTTCATGTCAGCACAACAGCTAAGTTAAACTTGCTTTATTTTATGTTCTTCCCCCATTATTTCATTTGAAGATTTTAAAGTTGACACTAATTTTGAATGTTGCTCCAGACTGTTCAACAACTAATTGCCACACAACAAACTTTGCAAAAGCAGTTAAGGAAATTCCTCACGCCTTAAACACTAAAACTGACAGTACTATTTCAGGTTTTTTTTTTAACTCCAACCTATTTTAGTTTTGCCTTTTCTCAGACAAGATAAACATCGCTTATACTTCTCTAAAGCAGAGATTTGAACACAAATTTTGATTTTATATCACTGATAGGAAATCTATGGAATGAAAACTTTCCTTATGCTTTCAGAGATGTTACTATTTAAGACTGGATAACCTCTTACAAGTTTTGGACAGCATTTTTTATAGAGTTGGTCCTCAATTTACAACTAGAATTACCGTAGTACTAGAAATTCCATTGCTAATCAAAGTGATTGTTATGTCCAATTTTATGACATCGTTTACCAAGTGCTAAATTTTTATCACATGACGGGGGATGCTGCAATGGTCATAAGTATGAGGACTGATTGTAAGTCACATTTTCAGGGCCATTGTAACTTTGAATGATCCTAAACAAATTGCTCTAAATCGAGGACTACCTGTATACTGAAAAATTAGCAAGGATTCATCTAATCTCAGTTTTAAAAAATTGACCCATGCAATTTGGGGAATAAAAAAGCAGTTGGATGCTTGTCTGTGGGGTTTTTTTTAATAAATAGTATAAAATGTTGCTGTTGCCTCATGATCTTCTCCCTTTGATATCAGATATTTCAGATATAAAATAAAATCATAATTTCAGCACTGATACAGAAGCTGAAGAAGGTTTTCCCCAGTTTCAGAAGCTACTAAGCAATGTGTATCCTTAATCTCTTCTCTAGGATATAGCTCTGCTTATTACAGATGATGCTTGGAAAGCATCTTGCATTTTGAATCACCGTATTAGTATATCTTCATCAAGGATGGACAAATTTTTATCTTGTAGTTACATTTATTCTGAATATTGTGACCTAAGAATAATAACTCTGATACAATATTCTTATGCAGTTGAAATGGGACATGGTAAGACTCTTAGATGTGCTAAGTACACAATATGGTTGGCAACTTTCTCCCATAATGTACTGTTTTGCGTATATATACAATATGCTTAACCAGTAAAAAACCTAGAGGCTGCATTTGCACATGTACAAAACTTCATTAGCTTTAATCCCTTTTAGGACTGTAGGGCAGTGTGTTTGTGCAAGCAGTCCATTTGAATTGTTCATGTTTGCATTGTGCAACGCCCAAACTGCTTAATTCAATAAGTGAGTTTAATCACGTAAAAATTCACTGTATATTCAAGAAACTATACAGGTAGTGCTTGTTTAATGACCGCTCATTAAGCAACTCTTCAGAGTTACAAGGGCACTGAATGAGGAGACTTAATGACCAGTCCTCATAGTTGCAGCCATTGCAGCATACCTGGCAATCATGTGATCGCAATTCAGGCATTTGGCAACTGGCTCACAATTATGACAGTTGCACCATCCCATGGTCACATGATCAGCATTTGTAACTGTCAGCTTGCAACAAGCAAATTTGATGCAACCTGAACTGCCACAGCACTTAGGTTCCTCTTTACAACTGCTATGCTTAGCAACAGAATTGCCAGTTCCCAATTACCACAGTTAGGCAAGGACAACCTGTACAACAAAGATAGAGAGTCAGAGTTGGTCATTTTTCAGCTGACAACTAACTTTAAATAACAAGCAAGTAAATGTTATTGTCAACCTTTGTTTTCTACAGGTAGACCTCAACCTATGACTGTTTTGTCAGTGGTTGGTCCAAGTTATGATATCGCTGAAGAAATGGTGGTTACAGTTGGTCCTCTGAGTTCTAGCTGTCCCAGCAACCCTGTGGTTGTGTGATTGTGATCTATGTTCTTGGCAATTCGTTTGTACTTACAACTGGCTGCCAGGCCCCTATAGTCACATGGTCGCCATTTGCACCCTTCCCTGATGGCTTCCCTAGAAAGTCAAGAGGAAAGGTCACAGCTTATGTATCCTCCATAGCCCCTCTGCATTTGTACTGCACTAGCTACTTCTGCACTGTCCCCATATTTGCTCTTCCTTTTTTGCACCCCTTGCATCCTGACGCACCTGACTCGTGCTGCAGCCATGCACCCCATCTATGACCCACAAGGTGTCCTTTGCATACTCTCCACACCTCTTGCAGTGCCTGTAGTGCATTCCCTTGTGCCTTTCTCAATCTGAACTGTGCCACTCATGCATCTTTGTACCCCCTCCCTGACCTACATGGCACCTTTCATGCACCCTCAGCAGCCCTCTTTGACTCTTATTGTGCTTGTCATGCACTCCCTCATAGCCTTGTGCACTCCATTTTCCCTTCCCAACCTGTACCATGCCTCTCACATACCCCCTGCACCTTCGTACACTCTCCCCAGTTCTCATTGATCGTGGGTCCGGTGGTCATCTTCCATGGAGTATGCTCTTCCGATGATGACGGATCGGGTCTGCTAGCTGAGAAGCTCCTCCCTTCCTGTAGCCTCCCAGCTTTCAGACTCGATCCGATTTGGATCAAGTCACGGTTTGAGCTGCTCCTGAATTGGAGGTTTTTTCTCTAGCCTTTAATTGGAATTTTTCTAAATTGGTTCCTGCCTTCCTGCCTGTTTAACCCCCGAAGGGGGGGAAAAGTTTCCAGCGAGCAAGGTTTCGTCCCAAGGCTGAAGACCGCTTGCGGTGGGATAGGCTCCCGTCAGGTAGAGCCTTCCCTGACAGCGAGAGGGGCCCCCTCCCTATGCCGCTGTAGCAGCCCTTCGGCAGGAATTAATTGATCGTTTCCCCCGCCGCCGCATCGGCTTCAGAAGGGAAGGAGGAGCTGCAAGCCTTCCTTCAGGGGCAGGATCGCCTCTGGCTTCACCGGCTCGCTTTTCAGCTCCTTTTGGACCGCAGGCAGGGCGGTTCGGCTGCCCAGCGCAGCAGCGTTTCGGCGCCTCCTGGGCTTTTGCCCACGCGCCTGGAGGGATTTAAAGGAGAAGCAGCAGAGCTTCGGAGTCTGGAGCACAACGCAGGGGCTGTAAGTTTCTCCCTAAGGGGGGGGGTTGTTAAAGGATCCAACCTCCTTTCCTTGCCCTAATTGCCTTTTCTTTGGCAGACGGCTGTGGCAGCCCTTGCTAGGCCACTCCAGGGATCCCTCCTCTCCTCGTGGCATCCGCCATTTTGGCTCTCCTGCTCCCTCCGCCATTTGCAATTCTGTGTGGTCTGGGCCTTTCCTCACGATGGCATCCACCAGGCAGTCCAAGCCCAAAAGACAGGGCACTTCCTTGGACCAGCCTGGAACTTCAGCTGAGGTCCCTGCAAAAAAGACTAAGAAATCCTCCTCCAAATCTTCTGAGTCTAGATCAAGGGAGGAAGTGAGGCTGCACCAGGCCATTGAACGTTCAATACAAAAGGCCCTCAAGGAGGCCTCCATTAAGGAAGCTGATGTTTCAACCTCTATCCCTGCTCGGGCCTCCTCCCCTGTGAGACCTGAATCCATCCCTCAGGCCCAGCTTCCAGCCTTATCCCCGGATGGGGAGGGGGTTTGTGTGCAACCACAGCAACAAGTTAATGAATCCCTTTTTGGAAATCAGGAAGAAAGGTCCCCTAGGGCTCAATCTCCTATGGTGCCTAGGGCTTCTCCTACTCCAGCCATGCAGAGTACGGGTGACCAAGTTCAAGAGGGGCCTGTAATTTCCCCAGATTTGGTGGCTTACATACATCAGGCCATACAGCAGGGTATTCAAGCTGACAGGCAGCGAAGAACAGCCTCATGGGTCTCTGACTCACCTTCTCACATAGATGTGGAAGGTTCCTGTCTCATGTCTGACAGGGCTCAACCCTCTGCCAGAGCTCATTCATCAGCTTCTTCTGTCCAAGGTTCTCTCACTGGTGAGGATGTGAAGGATGCTGAATTGTCTGACGATGATGATTTATCCCCAGACCAACCTTCTTTCATAGGTCTATTCAAACCACAAATGTTCAGATCTTTATTGCATAAAGCTAAGCTAACGACTGGTTTAGGGACACCCCGCCCTAATCCGGCGGGGGAGGGGACTTCTTCTTCTTCTGTACCTCTGTTTGAGGAACCCCTCACTGAGACCGAAGAGATCCCAGGGCCCAAGTTGTTCAGGGATGTTCTCACTAAGCAATGGCTTGCTCCTGCATTGGAACCTAGACCCAATTCACTGGACAAGCGCATATATAATATGGCCCCGGAGTTTTCTTCCCTTCTACAGGTGCCCTCGGTTGATGCTCCTGTTGCCGCCCTTTCGGCTTCATCGTCGCCCCAAGTCTTTACAAAAATCATGGCCGTGCTAGTGAGCTACCTCCGGACTCTTCCAGTAAGGATCCAGGCCTACCTGGATGACCTCCTCGTCCAGTCGACTTCGGAGGATCTAGCGCGCCGGGACTTGGAAACCACCCTCTGGGTCCTGGAGAGCCACGGGTTTTCCGTCAACATGGCCAAGAGCCATTTGATACCCACGACTCGCATACAGCACCTGGGGGCCATCATCGATTCGGTGGAGGGCAGGGTTTATCTTTCCCAGGACTGCCTGTCCAGCCTGCGGTCACTGGTCAGGTCAGTGTCGTCAGGGAGACCAGTCTCCCTGGCGTCCCTGTCCAAGCTCCTGGGAAAGATGGTCTCCTGCATCGGAATCATTCCTTGGGCGCATCTCCACTGCAGGGATCTGCAGTGGTTTCTGCTCCCGTACCAAAAGCGTCAACTAGGGACTTCTGACCTCAGGGTCCTCCTTCCCCACAAGGTTCTCCTCTCCCTCCAGTGGTGATCGTCGGCAGCAGTCCTCAAGGGGAGGGAGTACAGGGTGTCCCAATACCTTATTCTGACAACAGATGCCAGTCTTCTGGGCTGGGGGGCTCACCTGTCCTCGTCCATGGCGCTGGTCCCAGTCCGACTTGACACACAATATAAACTAGTTGGAACTTCGGGCCATCCATCTGTCTCTCCGGATCTTCCAGGATCAGGTGTCAGACAAACACGTACTGGTATGGATGGACAATGTAGCTGCCAAGGCTCATGTAAACCGCCTGGGGGGGACCCGGTCTCGCCACCCGAGAGTCTGGGAGCCTGGGCGGAGTCTCACCTGAGGTCCCTCCGGGCATCTCACATATCGGGCGTGACAAACACCCAGGCGGACTGGCTCAGTCAGTGGACCAAGGGGAGTGGGCACTCGACCCGGACCTGTTTCGGATGATCACCGACCACCTGGGTCTCCCTGTGGTGGACCTGTTCGCCACTCGGGCCAATCGCCAGACAGAGAGGTTCTTCTCGCTACCCGGAACCGGGGGCGGAGGCCGTGGATGCAATACACAGCGACTGGCCAGCCGGCCTCCTCTATGCCTTTCCGCCTCTGCCTCTCATTCCCAAAATCATCAGAAAGATGCTGTTCCTCCGGGCAGAGCTCCTGCTGATTGCTCCGTTTTGGCCCCGTCGGCCATGGTTCGCGGACCTCCAAGCCCTGTCCGTCCGGCATCCCTGGCGTCTTCCTCGCGACAAAGTGATTCTTCATCAAGGGCCGCTACTCCACCCGGATCCGGCATGGCTTCAGCTAACCGCCTGGCGGTTGAGCGGAGCTTGCTGAAGGCGGCCAGGGTTCCTTCTCGTGTCGCCAGCACCATCCAAGCGGTTTGATGCCCTTCAACAACACGAATTTACGACTCCACCTGGCGCTCCTTTGTGTCATAGTGCAACCGTCGCTCCATCATCCCTACGGCGGCCTCCACGGTGCAGGTACTGGTGTTCTTACAGGACGGCTTTGAAGCGGGCCTGGCTCCGCCAACAGGTCTCCGCCCTGTCCACTATTCTGTGTTGTGGTTCTAAACACCCCCTCTCGAGCCGTTCCCTTATCCGCCTCTTCCTCAGGGGGGCTTCTAACCTTTGCCCGGGTCTATCCACAGATACCCTTCCTGGGATTTGCTCTTAGTGCTAGACGACGTTACTAAGGCTCCCTTTGAGCCCCTAAGGTCAGTGGGCCTACGTTTCCTGTCTTATAAGGTTGCCTTTCTGCTGGCCATAACTTCGGCCAGGCGAATTTCAGAGTTGGCAGCCCTCTCCATCAGGGCTGATCTCTGTGTTTTTCATCCTGACCGGGTGGTGCTTAGGTTGGACCCCACGTTCCTCCCTAAGGTCAATTCCCCTTACCACAGGGCACAGGAACTAGTCCTTCCAAATTTTTGCCCACGTCCCAGCCGGCCCTTAGAACGAGCCTGGCACTCCCTGGACGTGAGGAGAGCCCTTCGGATCTACATCCGTCGGACATCTGACTTCAGGAGATCGGAATCCCTTCTGGTCTCCTTCCAGCCATCTAGTATGGGCCAAAAAGTCTCGTCCATTACGGTGGGGCGTTGGATTAGGGCCACCATAGCCACAGCATATGGGTCCCAGGCGTTGCCAGTTCCCCCCAGGATCACGGCCCATTCCACCCGCAGTGCGGCCACTTCGGCTGCCTGGGCCACCCAAGCTTCCTTGGAGGAAATCTGCCGGGCTGCGGCCTGGTCGTCCCCGACCCCTTTCATTAGACATTATCGCCTAGACCAGTTCGCATCTGCGGATGCGGCATTTGGACGTAGGGTACTCCCACAGGTCCTCCAGCGGACCACCTCATCGGCCAGGGCAAGTCCCTCCCTATAGTTCCAGGCTTTGGTATGTCCCATGGAAGATGACCACCGGACCCACGATCAATGAGAATGGGCTTTGTTTTACCTGAAAGCCCTTTCTGATTGTGGTGGGTCCGGTGGTCAGCCCTGCCCTGTTTATGCCCAGGGCCGATTCGGCGGGGTCCTGGTGTCCTGTTTCCTTTCTTGCAGCTCACCGTGTAGGTCTGCCTCAAATCGTATCTCATCAGAAAGCTGGGAGGCTACAGGAAGGGAGGAGCTTCTCAGCTAGCAGACCCGATCCGTCATCATTGGAAGAGCATACCCCATGGAAGATGACCACCGGACCCACCACAATCAGAAAGGGCTTTCAGGTAAGACAAAGCCCATTCTAACTGTGCCTCTCACATATTCTCTAAAATACTTGTACTTCCTTTTGATCCACCCAGCATCTGGGCATCCCTGCACACCCTCCTCAACCCCCTTATGAACACACTTATGAACCCCTTGGTTCACTCCCTCACCCAGAAGCAGCCAGTTATCTACCTGTGGACTGGTATTTATATCTTCTGCCAGTTTTCCCATTGATCTTAGTTGTAGGAAGCCAGTCGGAAGTTGCCCCTTCTAATAACAGGGAGTCAGTTAATAGTAACTGAGACTTTATGATAGGATCATTTAGCAGCAGAAATTCCAGTCCCAAATGCTGTCATAAATTGAAGACTACCTGTATTATATTTTCCTGCTAGGCTAATTTATTAAAAACTGGATAATTTTGTACAAGATTTCTTACAGATTCCAAAATTTAATTAGTTATTCATAATCTTAACTCACTTCTGTAGCAGTCTCTAAACCTTTTTTATAGGCAAAACAATTTCCTAGTACTTAAAATATTCTCTGGAAACTGGTATCTGTATCGTCAGGTTATTTTATTAGAATAAAAGCAGCTGAGATGTATACATTTGTGGGATAGCTTTGTTTTTGCATTGCCTAGGACAATTGCCCTGGGATGAAATGTTCATTTTTTAGTGTTCCATAACTTGCTGACTTTTAATATAAGTCACAAAGCAATTAACCTGGCTGTGTAGTTTCTGTCAAGAACAGCTATTTCCTCAGTTAGCTAATATGATTAACAGAGGTTTCCCAAGATTTACATTAAGAATAACTTCATTCTTCAGAGCACTTTTTTCATTTTCTACTGGGAGTGATAAAAGTAAATCAAATATAGTGACTACATGTGATTAAAATACAGAAGTTATGATTTCTTATTTACTTTGTAAGTCTCTAAGCAAGTTTACCCTTGCCTGAATTGTTCTCTTTGTAAAATATGAAGGTGGCCTAAGTAAAATACTAAATGTTTTTAGTACATTTAAGTAAAAACTAATTTTAAAACAAATGCTGAAGAGAATTTTGATACATATTGATATATATTGACACCTTGATACATATTTAATTATTTAGTCCAAACCTTTTCATTTAGTTACTAATGATGCCTCAATTTTCTAAATAAATGCCCAATGATTACATAGCAAGGGAAAGAAAACTGAAAGAAGGAATGGGGAAAGGCTTCTGAATACAGGTAGTCCTTCACTTCTGACCATAATGAAGCCCATAATTTTAGCCATACGTTTTTGTGGTTGTAAGTTGAGGCTGTCAATGACTACACTCTATTTTATAGTTATTTTAACAGTTGTAAAATGCATAACCATAGTTGTTAGGTGATTGGTCATTAAACGAATCCATTCACCTCCCAAGTGCACGTTTCTTACAAGAAAAAAACACCAGGAACCAGTGAAAAACATTGTAAGTTGCTGACACATGACTGGGGAACATTACAACCTGTTGTAAATGTGAATCAGTTGCCAAGTATCCAAAATGTGATCACAGGACTCCAGTGAGGGCAGCAGTTGTGACTTTCAGGATGGGTCGTAAGTAGCTTTTTGAAGCTTGTTGTAAGATGAGTCTTAAATTTAGGACTACCTGTAACATTTGGATTGAGTCAGGGACATCTGGGTGATATGGTTCACAAATTTGCCGTATTGACGACTTTTACTCCTCACACGCGTGGATTGAATTTAATATCAGTCTGGATAGTTCTGCACTTTGGATAGTCCACCACCTTGTTACTGGTCATTGTCCTCTGTTCTCCTATCTTCCCCATGATTAGAGCATTGTCTAGAGAACTCAGCTAGGTCTTCATATAATGTGTTGAGAGTAGGATAATTTTAGCCTGGTCCTTTGTGCCTCAAGTGAGAACTCTGGGTTGAGAATGAGGGATATGATATATGAATTGTGGGATTTTTTTTTTTTTTCATTCTTGGTATGCTCTTTCCTTCTCCTTCTCTTCCTTCCTAGCAAATTGATTGATTTTACAGTGTAATTACTCTTTTTAATATGAAATGTATCAACATGTAAATTTCCAATAATACAGGAAAACTATAGCCTTTTCTGATTTGGTAGCCTTCAATATATGGACCACAACCATGAGCCAACATATCTGTTTTATGGATTTCATGAAGTTTGTAGTTCAGAACAATGACAGAGCAGCAATTGAAGAAGACTTGTATTTTTATTATTTCATTCCTTCCCAGAATTATGTGGCAATCCTTGATGCTTCAACTCTGCCTCCTCTCCCTATTTACTAACTGAGTTCCCCTGCCAATATTTGTTGTGCTCAACTGTGTACCTGTAACAAAGGAAGAAAATGAGATTCATGCCTCAAGGTGGCTTTAGAAATTGAGGTGTTTGAATAGGGAGGAGTGATAGGATGTAAAATATACGGGTTTTCCCCCCTTTCTTCTGGAACTATAAGATGCTTGCACTGTTCACTTTAGAACTAGAATTTTCATACTTGAATTAGTTCAGCTAAGCATAGATCAAAAGTTCCTTTTTAATATAAAACTCATTAAAGAAGACATATCTTGGGGCCTGTGGAATGTAAAACAACTGAAGCTGGAAATAAAATAGTGTAGAATGCTGTTTCTTAATATGTAGCAGTTAGCAAACAACTTCGTTTGGTTTTGTTCTTGCCATTTAATCAGCTGGTACAGAGGCTGCAGGAATAAGATTATTTTATCATTCAGCCAAAATGGACTTTTAACAGTGTTAGCATCATGGCTTTTAAACATTTTCTGGGTTATAGCACTTATCAATAAAAGAACAATAAAAATTGCTGGGAACTCACCCCATTTTTTCCACCTTATTTACGGGAGTATTTTTTATGAAATCCATAATAATCAAGAAAGGATTGATTGAAGGTTGATTGAGTGTTTGTGGAGAACGCAAACAGATTAAAGGAAGACAGTCTGGGATGTTCCCAAGGTCTTGCTATAAGATCTTTTCCATTACTTTTGGCAAAACAACATATCTTTGTAATATCTTTTTTTTTTTTTATTGCAAAAGTTTTACAATTACATTTTCACCCCATTTTTCTTGGTAATATCTTAATGAGCTACCTGAAAGGTAGAGTAATTTGCACGATATTTTAGTTGATAATATGTCTCTAAATAACATGCCAAATCTTCTTTTGTTCTTTTGTCAGTTTTAAGGAGTCTTGCATATCCGTGTCTTGTCTCCTCCTTATTTCCCCTCTTAAAGCTGTTTAGATTCAGCAAGGAAAAAAACCCTCCTCCTTTTGTTTCAGGAAAAAAAAGCTTCATGGCTAGAGAAGGAAAAATCAGATTCAGTCCTTTGGCCAAAGAAAAAGCTGATGTCTGAGTACAGGTTTTCCTATTCACATACTTTTTAATTTTATGTTATGAGTTAATGGGAAGGGACTGACTTCTAATTTTGTCTCTGTACAGCATTTAGAAGATACATACTAAGTGTATTAGAACTATTCAGAGTAGCAATGTACAAACTATAGACTGGATTTATACATCATGCTGGTTTGTTTAGCTCTGGCTTAGATTGTCCTGGGAGCCAGCTATTGTGGTTTATATATGTTGAAATATGTTTTATCACTTAGTGTATATCATAAACCTATCCACAGTGGACTTTCCTCCCATGATATTTTGATGATAGAGCCAGCTATTGTGGTTTATATATGTTTATATATGTGATGTATGTTTTATCATTTAGTGTAAAGCATAAACCTTGCCACAATGAACAAATGGAATTCCTTACCATAAGATTTTGGTGACTGCCGAATCAGCATATTCATGAAGGATAGGTTTTAAAACTTTTATCCCAGGAGTTCAGTGGTGGGTTGCTCCCGGTTCAGACCGGTTCTATAGAACCGGTAGTAAAACCGGTGGGAGGCTCCGCCCACAGACCCCAATGTCATCAGGACGCTTCTGCGCATGTGTGGCCCCGTTGCGAACCGGTAGTAAAGGTAAGTAGAACCGACCCCTGCAGGAGTTGTTAATGGGCCTTCATATTCAATGTACAGCACTGAGCATTAAATGTTGTAATAAGTGTGAGTTGGTGACAAACAATAGGTCGTTTCATTTTCATGCCCTGCTTGTAAACTGCTTAGAAACGGGATTCTGCGTTTCATGGACATTTTGTCTTATCCAGCAAGGCCACATGTTATATTCCTCAGGAGAAGCTCAAAGTGCTTCAAGATTGGCATTTCAGTCTTATGAAGCTATACTTGAGAGAATGTTTTGCCTTAGGCAACAAAATAAGCTACAGGCTTGCATGCAGGTTTGAACATGGATTTTTCATATTTAAATCTATAGTTAGGCACTCCAGCTCAAGTCTGAGAGTTTCAAAAGAAAGTTTGTATGTGTTTTCTATAAGGGTAAAGGAATAGTCAACAAAAAATAATTTTAACGTGTTTGCCTAAAATACAAAGTGATTTTGCTTTTTGTTCCCAATAGTTTCTCTTGATAGATTGCACATTCTAAACTATCTAAGACTTCCCTCACATTACTTTATAAAGAATAATAAATGTTCCTTATGATTTAGGACTTCAGGTACAGGTTATAATCTTGCAAGCATTGATTGCTGAACCAAATGTGCAGGGCTTCTTAGTTTAAAACCTTTTTCTTAAGATAATACCAAGAAAAAGTCAGCAGTGCAAAAAGCCAAGCATGCAATTAATGATTTAAATCATATAATATGAAACAGATTTTGTATTAATCAAAGCTGGAGTGGGGGAGAAGTAGGAAGAGTCCTATCAGCCTGACTTGTAACTTCTTCCAATCTTTTTCATTCTCAGGTGAACGTTTTTAAGATGTCTGTGATAAAGCATGAAACAAAGTGAAAAAATGTTATAAATAAATGTATTGCAAGGGTTAATAATCTGGTTTTCTTCAAATGAATTCCTTTGTCATTATTCACAATGGGAGATAGAAGCTCAGGTCTAAACAAATGTGGGATTCTAAAGTTTGCCTATTTCTGCCACAATATGGATATTTCTATTTAATTTTTAAAATTGTTTTAGAGTTTGAAGCAATATAGCAAAACAGCAGTAAGATAATATACTTTGAAGCACAGTTTAATTGTGTAGAAAATAGGGATCTCCAATGAATTGAACTTCAGATTAATAAATGGAATACAAGATATATAGACAGTTCAGATTATTATGATTCCTGTTTAGGATATAGTCGTGAGCCACAACATATTCTTACATTATTTGTTAATAGAGTTTTTCAGTGGAATAAAATTCCTTAAATGAGCATATACTTGATGGTAATGTTTTAGTTTCCACTTTTTATTTCTTACATTTAACTCTTTTACTCAGGTCACTTATTCAAAAGTAGATATGCACACCATTAATTTGTATAATATGTCTGTGCACAGTAGAAATATTTATCTGGAAAGTGACTTTCAAGAGAGTAGGAATATCTGTCTGGAAACTGGCTTTTGATTGCAAAGTAACATTTTATTCAATACATTTTCTTTCCCTGTATATACAAGAGCTCTAGGTGGTTTACTGATATTAAAATGAGCAATAGAATCATACAGGAAACAGATGAAAAAGTCAGTTAAAATTCATAATATAAAATGATGAAGTTATTCAGGATACCAGATATTTTGTTACAAAAAAGTATAGAAAGAGTATTATTGTGGTTGAAGTCTATGCTTCAATAAAGGAGGCAAAAGTTGGAAAAGTCTGTGGTAACTTAAAGTAATTTGTTAATACATGACCAAAAGAAAGATGCCGAATTAATTACAGAGTGGAATTTTAAAGCGGAGAGTAAGATAGTATCCAAAATGATGGAGAAATTTGGCCCGTTGCACAGACTAAGAGTTTTGACTACAATTTTTCAATGACATAAAAGATGACCCGACACATTGAGAACACCAAAATTACATTGACTACATATTTTGCAAGTAAAGATACAAAAGCTTTGTTCCATTTTAGTAAGAAAGCTCTAGCATTGACTGTGGTTTGGATCGCAAACCTACTGTACAACTTAAACACCAATACAAAATTTAAAATACAGGAAAAAATTATCTTGAAACAATAATGAGAAGCTGTCTCCTGATGTTATATTTTATTATTTATTTATTTATTTATTAATGAGATTTATATGGCGCCCTATCTTCAGCCAGTCTCAGGGCGACTCACAACAATTAAGAAACATCTAATAAAAAGTTAAAAAATTAAATCCAAATCTCATAATTTAACAGTTAAAAGTACAATTAAGACTAACAAGTTAAAATTAAATTAGAATTTTAATTGTATTGGTGTTTTATTTATCTAGAAATAAAATGAAATAACAACTTAAAGACAATAAAATAATGAGACCAACAAGTTAGGTCTTCAGTAGTATTACATATGATTATGCAGTGGAGGTAAGTAATAGATTTAATTATATTTGATGGATAGGTTACCTAAAGAATTCTGGGCTGTAAATTACAATTTAAAAATGAAGCAAGCAAAAATATCTTAAAATTTAAAAAGCAAAAAAACCCTGAAATCGGGGGAAATGCTCCCTGTTCGAACCGGATCACCTGAGCCCGTAGCGATGGCGGGTGGTGGTTTGGAGAACCGGTAGCAAAAATCCGTGCTCCCCCATGCCCAGCTGAGCCATGCGATCATCGGAGGCTTTTTTTTTTTTTTACTTTTAAAAGCATTTCTTCTTCGGCTGAAAAAATGCTTTTAAAAATAAAAAAAAAGCCTCTGATGATCGCGTCAGAGCCTTTTAAAAGCATTTTTTTTACAAAAAAGCAAAAAAATGCTTTTAAAAGAAAACAAAAGCCTCTGACGATCAGGCAACTCAGCTGGGATCGTCAGAGCCTTTTAAAAGCATTTTTTTACAACCTCTTCAGCTGAAGAGGTTGTAGAAAAAATGCTTTTAAAAGTTAAAAAAAAGTTGACCATGCCCACCAGTCACATTACTCCCACCACCAAGCCACGCCCACAGAACTGGTAGTAACAAATTTTACATTTCACCACTGCCTGAAATGTCTGTTGGTATACTGAAAATAGATGAAGGAAAGCAGAAATGAAAAGGCAACATGGAGGATGATTTTGCTGAACCAAATGCTGAGTCCTAGAGAAGACTCTTCTTAGAGACAAGGAGAAGGATCTTAAGATCTTAACAAGCTGGGTAAAGAGGTTGTGGACACAAATGGCATGGAAAAAACTTAATAGTTGACTTGTTGCTAATCTCAACTTGCTATGGATTAACATTTTAGCTTTTTAAGTTCTGTAAAACAATTCCTTTTGTATTTGTTTCTATTTGGCCAAGTCATTTAAATAACAAAATAGCCAAATATTGGCTACTTAATGATTTTTTTCATGTCATTTGTGTCCACAACTTCTTTACACAGTTTGTTAAGATGTTTTTAGTTAATAGCTGAAAAATTGGAATACAGGTAGTCCTCGACTTACAACAGTTCTTTCAGTGATTGTTCGAAGTTACAACGACACTGAAAAAAGTGATTTATGACAATTTTTCACACTTCCAATTATTGCAGCATTCCCATGGTCACATGATCAAAATTTGGACACTTGGAAACTGACTCATATTTATGATGGTTGCAGTGTCCCGGTGTCATGGGATCACCTTCTGACAAGCGAAGTCAGTGGGGGAACCAGCTTCATTTAACAGCTTAGTAAGAAAAGGTTGTTAAATAGAGCAAAACTCACTTAACAACCATCTCGCTTTGCATAGCAAATTTTGAGCTCAATTGTGATCAAAGGTTGAGGACTACCTGTATAAGCACCTCTTGTAGTTTTCAAGATAAATCTTCTTAGTGTTAAGAGAGAATGTCACCTGCAAATAGCTATAATTTGTCTTCCGTATGGGGTTGGAAATATATATAAGTGTGGCAAGAAAGGTTGTAAAATGCGGAAAAATTCACTTAACAAATGTCTCACTTAGCAACAGAAATTTTGGGCTCAATTATGATGGTAAGTCGAGGACTACCTATACTGTTGTCTAAATCAATTGATTTTTCCTACAGTATGTAGGGTAACTACAGTTATGTTTTAATGTTGCGCTAAGCTAAGGTTTATAACATTTTTGGGCTGTTGGGCATGTCTGAAAATTTGAAAATATACTGTGTATGATCAAAATGGCTGCTAGAAAAGATTGGCCATGCAGAAAATGGCTGCCGTTGTGATGTAACATATTACACGCACTATGATTTAGTCAGCGAGTAGGACATCTTAGAAAAATATTGTGCAGCAATCACAAATTTTTCAGCGTTGTGTCCTGCTTTCATTTGAGAAATTGTGATTTATGACAGTACTTGGTAAAATATTTTAGATTTAGATGTCTATAAATTTAGCAAGTTAAGTATTTTTGCATCTGAACAGTATTATATTTTTGTGATGCCTATGCAAGATTTGTTTGTCCTTCAAATAATAGCTCTACTAACTGGATTCACTTTCTTCATTTTAATAACTGCAGTTTTGTACCTGGGAAATTTAGGACTATATTCTGTATACTCTGAACATATTAAGATTTTACTCTGGCAAATGAAGGAATTTATTACATTAAAAAATAATTACTTGGCACAGTAGAGTTACATACATTATAACTTTACAGGTAGTCTTTAACCTATAACATTTTTAGTGATGTTCAAAGTTTACAACTGTGCTTTAAAAAAATGACTTACGACTGGTCCTTGCACTTATAACCATTGTGCACTTGACCTCTGGCATGTATTTATCACAGTTGTATCATCCTGGGGTCATGTGGTCTTGACCTTTCCAGCCAGCTTCTGACCAGCAAAGTCAACAGGGGGAAGCTGTTTTTGGTTAATGACTGTGTGATTAATTTAACAACTTCAGTGATTTCCTTAATAACCGTGGTAAAAAAAAAGGTGATAAAATCTAGTGTGATTGACTTAACTTAGCAAAATAAATTCTGGTCCCAATTGTGGTCATAGGTCGAGGACTAACTGTACATTTGTTTTTAACATAGAACTACTACTTTATTTTACAATGTAACCTTATATATTGTCTCTAAAATCAGTTGCCAGTATTACTAACATTTGTATTTGTGCTGACTTGAAACTTGATGTATAACTTGCAATTCCAAAAAACATTTCTGATCAGTATTATGATTCCTGAGGTTACTTTGCATATGTTTGTTTTTGAAATAATAGTTTGTTCACTGGAAATTACTTTAGATATATCAATTAAGAAGCCTATCCTTTGAGTCATCAGTTAGATGAATATACATGTGTTTGCCTATTTTGTTGCATATGGATAGGTATTTGAGTCTTTATGCAGGCTATTACACCCACTAGGGCTAATTAGTGAATATTTCCTAAGGTGATTCTATGTATACTTTAATTTTCTTGCCATAATTTATTGTAGCATCCACCCCAAAATGTCTGTTGGGTGAAGAGTCATTTGGCCATAAAATCCATGGAGTCATAAACTGTTCCATACAAGTACAAAATTGCAGTGTTTATTTTTAAAGTAAGTTGTGAAATTGCACGAACTCTTCTGTTCTTGGATTTTAAGACTACAATATTATATTTCAAGTTTCATTGAAAACTACAGATTTTGCTTTCAAGTTAATTGATTTTGTGTTGATGTGCAGGGCTAGCATTATGTACTTGTACAGATCTATGATTGGAACATGAATTAATTGTTCTAAGGGGAAAATCACAATGGACACCAAAAAGTTTTTAAGTCCCATTCTGTTTGCCTATACACTTGTTTTCTCATTTTGGCTACTGTGCTTGGCTGCCGGGCATAAAAAAACCAAACATTCTTGGCTGATGTTTTTAAATCTGTCCTCTGTGGGGTTTTTTTCTTTCTTTCTTTCAAGATTTGATTTAATATTTAACAGTACAAAAGGCTGTGGTATTTTTCCTTGTTTTCCAGGAAAAAAGGGTAGAACAGCTTTCCAAATGCAATGGGCTGCATCTTCCAGAATTTTCCTGCAAAAATAGCACACTGAGAAGCCAGAGTTAGAATAGAAACTGGCTTTTTCGTAAGATCCCCAATGTTCTCTTCATTTGGTTTATAACTATTGAGTAATACCTTTTTTCCCTGTTACAATGCTATATTCATATAGTCATTCCAATAAAAGGTAATGAATCTTTTCCCTAACCCCTTGTTTTGTAAAGTGCATGCACAGAATTCCTGCTTCATAATTAAGGTCTTGTTCAATATTTTTCAAAATGTGTATGGTATGTCTCATTTTGGGGGTGGGTGGGGGGAACCAGATGCAGAAATTCTCCTCAGATTGAGCTTTGTCTTGCTATATATCCTTACAGCATCGGACATAGATATATGTCTGTATTCCATTAAGGATTAAATTGTATATGAGGAATATAAACATCCATTGCATTTTAAAAAGTTTCTGAGAGTGATAATGTGTGCTTTGTGCAGAGCTGGTATATATTGTGTGATTGTGTTGCTTATTTAAAGCATTATATCCACAAGAGGGCATAAGTGGAACATATATTTCTAGCTGAGAGCTTAATGTACGGGAGTTATTTTAAAATTCGATACATGTTTGATATTAAGCTGTCAACATGCTATAAGCAGCATATGGTAGAATCCTATACATACCTGGTCCTCATTTCCAAGGATTTCCCCCTGAGACAATTCCCTTACAGTTAACAGTATTTACAAATTAATTATTTAATTTATTTTAAAGCATATGTGTGTATGCCTTTAAAATTCAATTGAAACAAAAAGCTTTATCATAATAGTAATTTAAATACTATTATAGATTAATTAAAATTAAATAAAGTAGCAGTAACTATTAAAAATTACAAACAACTTCTAACATTTAGTCGTGCAGTAGAAATCACCCAAAATAAATTGAGATTTTAAGTGTAGTTTGCAAAATTAGGTCATGAACTCTTGAGAGAGAATATTGGCATCTTAGACTAAACAGTGACATTCTTTACTTAAACTGAAATTATTGAGTGTGAAATCCTGGTTTGTCCATAGAAAATAATGTTCTGAATTGGACTAACATAGTTTTTCCAAACAATTTTTTTCCTGAAATTCTTTTACACAGTCTTGTCTTATGATGTTCATCCACTGGAGGAACGTTTTACAAAGTGGTATATAGCTCTGTTGTTTGCAGCATTGCGGCCGCTTCTTCTCTCCAAGGAGTTTCTCTGAATGCTGAATCCCCCAGAGATGTTTTCATCTTAAAATTTTAAGCAGGGATTAGGAGGCCCTATATGTGTAGAACCCCAGTACAGGTAGTTTTCGACTTACAACAGTTCATTTAGTGATCATTCAGAGCTACAACAACACTGAAAAAAAGTGACATGACCATTTTTCACACTTATGACCGTTGCAGCATCCCATGGTCACATGTTTTACGTTCGGATGCTTGACAACTAGTTCGTATTTATGACAGTTGCAGTGTCCCAGGGTCATGTGTTCACATGTGACCTTGTGATAAAGAAAGTAAATGTGGAAGTCAGATTCACTTAATAACAACGTTACTAATTTAACAACTGCAGTGATTCACTTAACAAATTCGGCAAGAAAAGTCATAAAATGGGGTAAAACTCATATTTCTCATTTAGCAACATAAATTCTGGGCTCAATTGTGCTTGTAAGTCAAGGACTATTGTTTACAGAACCCGTTGCAGTAATCCATGAAGATGAATTGCCTTAATTTAGACCTGATTACTTTAAAATGCATTTTTTACTTTTATGATTTCCAATTTTAATATGTGATTCCCTGTATAGTGTAATGCTAATTCTCTGCAGTTTTTTTAAAAAATGGGGGATTCCATATGTTTTTAATTACAAGGAGATTTAGATGAACATTTTAAATCTAGTAGTCTTAAATCAGAATTATAATAAAACCAGGGAACGAAGTGGCAAAGATAGAGAAACTTGTTAGGTTTAAACTGCTAAACTCCAGCAGATCTTTGTTTAGACCAGGGCTAAATCATTAGATACAGATTTTCCACTCCTAACATGCAGTCACTAATTATTACAATTGTCCAGCTAAGATGGGACTTTTGGAGCCACAGATTTTTTTGGAAAAACTAGCATCTTACCAAATATCTACAAAAACAATTACTTTATAACACAATGCTTTAGAAACAGAAAGTCAGTCTCCTCTATGACTTGGCAAAGATCAGTATCCGGAGAAAACGGTCAATTAATCATTTTTGCCATGTTGAAAAGGAATATTAACAAAGGAATTCTTGGGTGTAAATGAGTACATTGTGATACTGTTCTTAAGAAAGTATCATATAGCAGTTAGTTAGATTTTCCTTGGAACTATAATAGCAAACAATGGTGAATCTTATTTATATAATTAAAATATATTTTGTATAAAACCATAACACACCCTTAATTCAATTTTTGTGTGTTCTGTTCAGTAGATAATTCCTATTCCCCCCACCATCCATACTGAGGATCTCTATTAATTGCTTGTACAGCTAGTCCTCAACATATGACCGTTCATTTACTGAGTGTTCAAAAGTACAATGACATTGAAAAAAGTTACTTGCACTGAAGACCGTCACAGCACCCCCCACAAGCACATGATTGCAATTTGGGTGCTTGTCAACTGGCATGTATTTATAATGGTTGCAGCATTGTGAGTCACATGATTGTCATTTGCGACGCTCCTGCATGGTTTCCAACAACCAAAGTCATCAGAGAAAGCCGGATTTGCTTAACGATTGCAGCAAAAAAGGTCATATAATTGGGTGTAGTCATATGATGACTCATTTAATAACTGCATTGCTTAGTGATGGAAAATCTGGTCCTAATTTGGTCATAAATTGAGTACTACTTGTATTAGAGATGCCTTTCGGCATGCAGAAGGAAAGTGTTCTTTACTCATGAAAGAACTTTTTATCACTTAAACGTTGGAGTGTTTCATAAGAGAAAAACAAATCAATCAAAAGATAATCTCCTGGCATAAGAGTTTGTAAAAGCATGATATGTGTTGTTAGAATTTACTCATCACTCAATATAATCTTACACAAAATTAGCAGAACAGTGCTAGTATTTACAATTCTACTAATTATCCTTTGATCCAATTTACTGATGATCTGTTTTATCTTTGCAATATGCTAACAAAATACCAAATTATCGACTAAAATAGCTTCTGGATTAACTCCATCCTTGACTTTTAGCAAAAGTAAAACCACCCTCCTGTTCTAGGAGCTTCCCAGGATTGGATGTAAATTTTAAAGCCCCCAAGGACACCACTGAGAACTCCTTTCTGCTTATCTTTGCCGACCTTTATTGACACTATGCAGAAATTGTTTCTAAAGTTTGTGGGAGTGATGTCAGTTTTGCAGTTGAAGACAGCATTCTTACAGTTTCCATGTACTGTAACAAATACCGTTTTATTGTTGTCTATTCTTTATCTGTTCTTTTGAGGATACTAATAATATTGGGATTACATTGTGCTTGAAAGTTTTGATGGAGTGTGGAGAAAAGTTTTACTATTTTATGAACACCACCTCAGAATCAGAATAGAAATAAATATATAATATACATATTCTATCTCTGTCACTGCAACTTCATGCCTGTTAACTTTTTATATCTACTAGCTAAAAGCATGAAGTACAAAATAAGGTATATAATTTTAAAGGTAAATAGGTATATAAAAATATAGTCAAATATCACATGAAACCATGGTAAAGAAGAATTCTTTTAAATTCTTTGACAGAAGAATTCTTTGAAAGATTTCATGTTCTTTTGTGTCATCTTCACTGGTCATGGTAATGAATTGACCAACTGGATTATGCAAATCAGTTAGTTCAATCATTATATGTGAATTTATGCTTATTACTGTTTGTCCAGATTACATCTGATTGTTGATAGGTCACAATCAGAACCTAAGCAGAGTCAGGCCTCCATTTAATGGGAGAGAGCCAGTAATAATAAATATGGTCATTTACATTTAAAATTATATGTGCACTGATAAGCAAAACATATTTTTCCTACTATAAAAAATTACACTAGACCTTGTTTGTACACCTGGAACTATCAAAATATGATTTTCTTTCTAAATTACAATTGACACAATTGAATGTTTGAGGCAAATGTCTCAAAAAGAGACACAGTTAGCTGTGCAACATTTTTTCTCTGCATTTTTTTAAATAACTGTCTACACCTGATCATATTTATTTTATCTTAGAACTATCTCGGTTAGAGCTATTTGGTATTCCAATTAATCATAATTACTGATGCAATACCTGTTTAGTAGCTGGAGCTTCCCATGTGGGTGAGGCTGCATAGTTTTGCTGTTGGTGTACTTGCATTGGAAGAATTACATTCTGTTCCCAGACACACCTTTTGGGTTTTAATTGGTGCTTGTAAAAGGGCATTTTTGTTGTTTTTTTAAGATAAAAATATTGTTCTTTTGTTTTTCCTCACCTACCTATTTATAGTTTTTGCTACTTAGTGGAAAAAGTAAAAAAATAGTAGGAAATGAGAAAGAAAGAAAGAAAACAAATATGACATGTTTGTTTAAATGTTGTGAATAGTTCAGCCTTGTAGTTATTCTTTATTTTTCTTTTAAAAAATGTTCACTAGATGGCAGTAGGGATACTGAAAGGCATCTTAAATATAGGAACAGAAAATTGACTCATCTTCCAAAAAATATTGTAAGTAGATCTCCTAAAACACTGGACTGTTCTGAAGTGGGACTGGTTGTCTCCAGCCCTTTTTCTTAAATAATAGTTTTAAAAAGCACATAGAGGGCATATTTAGAGAAAGCCAATATACAGGTAGTCCTCGACTTAACAACAGTTCATTTGGTGACAGTTCACAGTTAACGCTACTGAAAGAAGGGATTTAACAACAGTTTTTCACACTTATGATCTTTGCAGGTCACGTGATTTACATTCGGATGATTGACAACTAACTTACATTTATGATGATTGCAGTGTCCTGGAATTGTGTGATCTTCTGACAAACAAAGTCAATGGGGAAAGCAGATTCATTTAATAACCATGTTACTAATTTAAGAGCTGCAGTGATTCACTTAACAAATGAGGTGAGAAAAGTTGTAAAATGGAGCAAACTCACTTAACAAATTTCTCACTTAACAATATAAATTTTGGGCTCAATTGTGGTTGTAAGTTGAGGACTACCTGTATTTAAAAGTCTGATTTGAACCCCAAACTGATAAAACATTCTGTGTCTTTTCTGTTGGTAAAAAAAATTCTAGCTCCAACCCCTTTTCTCGCTTGCATTAAAATTAGATTAGATTAGATTGGGAATTAGATCAATTTAGAATTACTCTTTTTCATTGAGGTGAGATGGGAAGGAGATTCCCGCCTCTCTATTTAGCTCATAGAAAGTAGTTTGGAGAACTGCCACATTCCTACTTTTAAGGTTCTGTTTTCACATTTGTTCATTCTGGAATCAAGATGCTCAGAATAGGCATATATTTCTTCCTTTAAGTTTTTCATGGGTTATTTTATAAACTGCCTTACATTTTTAATTTTTATAATGTTTGTTATTGTTCTTATTCAATTTGAATTCTGTTCGCCACCCGGAGTCACTCGTTGAGATGGGCAGCCATACAAATTCAATGAATAGATGCTTGATCAAAACTGTTAAGTACACGATGCTTCATTAAAAACTCCTATGTTGAGTGAACATAGTTCAGCAGTCTTTACAAAGTCCTACCAGAATATCTTCGAAGCGGATGCAATTTCTCCGGAAATCAGGAAAAGAAATGAGGAACTTTAATAAGAGTTATAGTTATAGTTATGAACTCTTCCAACTAGTTTAACATGGAGAAGGAGGAATGTGTGTTTATATTTAGGGTTCCATTTTAGTTCAGTAGTTTTTAACAGTTTATAATTTTGAATGTGGTTTTTTTGCATAGCTTGCAGTTTTATTGTCCTGGGACAGACAATTTCTCTGATCTTAACTTTGTTTTGAAGTATAGGTAGTCCTTGACTTAGGATCATTCATTTAGCAACCATTTGAAGTTGCTGAGAAAAGGGATCATGAGAGCACCCAATTTTGCAATCTTTTTGCTGTGGTTGTTCAGTGAATTACCAGCAGGATTGTAATCAGGTGCTTGACAACTGGCTCACACTTATGAAAATTGCAGTGTCCTGCAGTCACGTGATTGCCATTTCTGACCTTCCCAGCCAGCTTTTGACAAGCAAAATCAATGGGGAAGCGAACAAGAGATAAGTCATGATCATGTATTATCTCACTTAACGACTGCTGGTAATTCGCTTAACAACCATAGCAAAAAAGTTGCAAAATTGGATGCTCTCCTGTGATGTCCTACATAACGAGCACATTACTTAATGATGAATTTTCTGGTCCTATTGCGGTTGTAAATCAAGGACTATCTGTGGGCAGATGGTTTTATCTCCATAATTAGTTCCCTTTCTATCTACCTCAATCTCAGGTAGAGATTGTATATGAGGTCTTAGAAGTATAGTGCACTTTTGGATGTTGAATTAAGTCCTTATTCTGATTGCAAAACCTTCAGGCAACTGAGTTATAGTTTGGTTTTTCTTTATTGCAGACTGGAGACAGTGACAAGAGAAGTGAGACTTTTTACATACAGTAAATCATGGCCTGAAAAGATATGTCCTAAAAAATAGGTGTTGACATTTCTTCCATCACTCAAAGGTGTTGCTTAAAAGCTTTAGCTTTATTTACACACGCAAAAAAGCTTTAATTTGAACCAACATTCCTGATGAAACATTAGTTCTCATAATCAGCAGTGTGGACATAATGAGGCTGCTTTCATCATTATGACAAAAACAGCATCATTGCCTTTTGGAAATACATTATGTCACATAATGCTCATAGAAAATGGGAGGGACTTATATTGCAATACTGCTTTTGTCAGTCTGATTTCCCTTGTCCCCTCTTCTCAGATACTGCTGCTGATAGTTGCCCATCAGTCAATAATTTAAAAAAGAGAAGACATAATTAATAGCTTTGGCAGTAGTAAATGTTAAAGTCCTTAAACATCTAATTCTTAACTGTGGAAGAATGACTGTTACCCAAATCCCTTCTTAATCTTTTTTTAAAGTTGACCTTTCAAAATTAGCATAGAGGAAAAATAAGCTCCTGATATTTTTGCCATTTGGCTTTACAGGTGCAACCTGATTTTTTCCTGCATGCTGCTGCATGTTCACCTGAAAAAATTGAGACTGCCAAGAAGGCCTCTTTCAAAATAGCTTGTCATTCAACCAAGATTTAAAAAACACATTCCAAACTAAAGAAACTTAAAAGATAACTTTTTAAAATTTGTATGTAATTAGTTACAGTATTATGGAGCTTTCCAAAAGGGGAAGTGGACTATTAAGAAATAAGCTTGTATAAGGCAAATCTTTTAAAATAAAATGGCTTGGATTAAAAATAATTTTACCATTTTAATGCATGTGTTTGTGCATATTTGAACAAAAATAGGAGCATGATTCCATTGCTTATGATAATGCCTTCACTTCTGCTTACTTCCCTTGTTCAGATCTGTTGTATTCAGTGGAATAGAATTAATTTGAAATTACTCCAAACATAGAAGCTACATGCATAAATAGTTAGATTGGAGCTGTTGCAGTAATTTTTCACCTATAATCAGAATTTGGATCTCAATTAAAGCCATCACTAAGGTCAAATATATATCTTACCTTTGGAAAATAAAAAGAACCTGGAACAGAACAGTCTACAAACAAGTTGTAGATCTTTAGGCTTCATATTCTTGCAATTCTGATACTGCTCATCTCAGTGACTCTAAGACTGGTTCTTAGATAAGAAGATGCTATCAATTTCTTTACTGACTTAAAAAGAATCCCTTTCCCCATCTGTTTCTCTCTCTCTCTCTCTCTGTCCCCCTCTTTCTCTCTGTCTCTCTTTATAATTTTATTAGCATTTACAAATACAAAGATAATAGGCTACCACAAGCTAAGAAAAATATAAAAAGAAAAAGGGAAATTCAAAGAGATAGAAAGAAGAAAATATAAGGAAAAAAGACACCCATTTTATCCATCTTGTTGGAATAAAAGATTAATTGGGAATAAAAAGGAATGCATAGGAATGAGGGGAAGTAAAATTGCTTTTTTTGAAAACATCAGGTGACACCATCTCTGGTTTCCCATTGGCTGACCTCAACATTGCATGGATTTGTCTACATAAATCACTCACAGCTAAGCTGATTTTAAAAGCAACTCTAGAGCTTCACTCGCTGCAAATCAATTAACATTCTGGAATTTATTTGGTGAAGAATCTTATTCTTTAGCTTGATTTTGTAGCCAAATGCATTTAGACATATTTGGTACAGCGCAGAAGAAAGTATGACTGCCATATTTGGAAATACAGTACTTCAAATAACAAGATATGGAGGGATGAGGAGGCTTAACTTTATAAACAGCTGAATTTGATGGGGGTCCTCGGTTGCTGAAAAAGAAAAATAATTTCCTCAGACTACTACTTATCAACTGGCAGGTGTTGGGTGTTAGCATTTTCAGTGTTAAGCCAGAGGAAACTGGAATGTTCCTACATCCGGAATTTGATTGGTATTAAATGTAGTTTCTGAAAGAGATTCCTGTTGCATTAGTATTTGACATTAACATTTTCATGTTTCCCTGCTGCTTTGGGGGAGAATTTTATTTGTATTTCTTTATACAAAACGAGTTACATGGGTATTTTGGTGTTAGATACAATTTCATTTCAGGAGAATACTTTTGATGCCTACTGAGCTGTTAATTTCTTCCAGGTTATTTGCAATGGTTAGTACACTGCAAAAGAAATATGAGTATGTGCACATAGTTTATCACTCAATCAGAAGCAGGGTCAGAGAAAGGGATGTCTATGTTGAACAATACACAGCTGCCTTTTGCAATTGACTGATGGTGATTTTATCAATGCCTTTGCTGTTCATGTGATGCTCCAAATGTTTTGGGATTGCATGCAAAGTGTTTATTACTGTTGGTGCTATCTTTGCTTTCTTCTGCCATGTTCATTCTACATCTATTTGCAGGTTTTTGTATTTTGTAATTTTCTCCAGTTACTATTGTTCATTGCACAGCCAGCCAGGTGTTTAGGTTGAATTTGGCATTGTTCGCCACCTATTGAATCAGATGTTTATTATTTATTTGAATGTATTGCTGCCCAACTGGGCAAGTGTTTACCATGATCCCATGAGCAATAAAAATGTGGTGAAACCCACTCTAATAGCACCCTCTACCCAATTTTTCAGTTTTGACTGGGAAGTTTTAAAAGAGGTTTATTATCACATTTTCTTCAATAAAAAAGTCTTTTAAAAAGATTTTCTAATTCAACCCAGGCAGGATAGAGATTGAGCAAATGGACTGTTAAGGCAGATCTTAAAAGTAGCTTCATGAGTACTCCATTAGTAAAATCTCTTGAAATTCAGTTGATGGTCATGTTTATAATATTTCAGTGTCTTTGAAATTTAAAATGATACAAAATGTCATGTTATGCTTGCATAATTTTCTGAGAGAAATGTTTAAGGAAAATTAAAAGAGATATCAGTTAGATTTTTCTCTTTAAAAAAATAACATCTTTACTACTCTCAGAAGAATAACAAAGGTTGGCCTGGTTACAAATGATTTAATGATAATCTAATCTAGACTGGGGAAAAAAACAAATCCTGTATAAAGGCAAGGAAACCCATATTCTATCCTGCAAAGGTGTCTATGAAGTCAACAGGAACTGAGCTTGACTTGAAGGAGAGTTTAAATTTTAAACACTTTCAATATTTTTAAAACATTATTCTACTCTGAAAAGTCATGGAGTTTTGCATTAAATTGTGTTACTTATGATGTAGATTGTCAGCAAATTTAATGTTATCTTTTTTTTTATCCTACACCAACAAATCTTCATTGTAATTCTAGAATGGGCTTTCAGTGGGTTGAAGTATGTGAACCATTTTCCAATTGCACCAATTCCTTGAAAGACTCCCAGGGACAGATCAGCTGAACCTCTAAAGATTTTGTTTAGATCTAAACCAGTGTTTCTCAACCTTGGGAGAACCTTGGTGGGCCCAGCGTTGCTGGCTGGGGGATTCTGGGAGTTGAAGTCCACCCATCTTCAAGCTTCCAAGGTTGAGAAACACTGATCTAAACGATTGCTGTCATAGTAGTCTGGTTTGTAAGTCAAATGAACAGCAGAAGCCTGAGAGAATTTTTTTTCCCCTTTTCTTTGAAACTTGTTCTTAAAAATCCTTTCCTGAAAGGTGAGGATCTTCTGGAAATAGGCAGAATAATATTTGGTCGGCTCAGAAAGAGAGTGAATTGTTGAAAAGTGACAAAAGCTTGTATCTATTATTCTACCAGTCAGTTTAAATGATGCAGACTCCTTTCTGGAAGACTCCAAAGGCCCCAGGGGAGTCTTCTCTTAAATAAATTAACATAATTTCTGTAATAATTTGTCAACTTAGTTCATGCCTCTAATAATTTCCCCCCTGCAAGTTGGGCCTCTCACAATTGCAATGTGAGAGAAATGTTAAATAAACAAAATGAGATTAAAAACCTATTCTGAATAGGAAATGAAAATACCTGTTCATCAGCTTGCTTTGTCCCTCTTGTCCAAATACACCAACTTCCTGGGATTGGTGTTCCATTGTTAGGTAGAGTCTTGAACTCTTTCAACTTTTGCTGGGTTAGAAGTACCTTAGGTGTGGTGACATCTGAAACCATATCCTCCTTTGGGTGGGTACTGTACTTTTGGATTTCTAGAACTGGTTTAGACTTCATCTTCAGCAAGTCATTTGACGTGTCTCTACATCTCTGGCATCCATTTAGGAACTTTGTTTTCTATATAGCAAAGCCAGAATGTGGTTGCCAAGGTGCCTTATAGGATACAAAAAGACTGGATACAAGTTCACAGAACTTTTTGGCTGATAACATCGTGTTCAATAGAATATGAAAAGACATTCAAAGATTTAAAGCTAACTATCATATCCACACATACAATATATTAAGAATAAAATGAAAAAGGCCATAAGTCTACTTTCAAGCCTGCCTCTGATAGACTTCTCTGTGCCCATGTTAAATGTTCTTGGCTCATTAATCTCCATGTCCCACCTGATTTCATCTTGATTCATGTATGGATTTTAAATATAGACAGGTTTAAATGTTATAGACTGCCAAGAGTAATTTTTAATCCAGTAGAATATATACACAATAAACAAATGTTATTTCTCAGATATAATGTTCTAAAGTATAATGTAATGTGATACACTCCAGGAATATAACATGGATTTAGGAAAAAGTTAATATCTCTCCAAGCCTAAGTTTACCAGATCTAGCAACACAAATTCAGTTACTACTAGAAGGCAGTAGAAATATATAAGATTCTCTTTGGTGCTATGTAGTGGTTGCCCAAATTTTTGCAGGCCAGATCAGGTAGCCCTAGCCAACCAACCCTGAAGTTTATAGCAATAATTTCTTAAAGAACTTTAATGCAACTAACTCTAAGAAATATGACTGGAGAGATGATGGATGTTCTTACTGGTAGCTTAACAGAGTGATTCAGTTGCCATCTTCTTTTTGCCAATTGCACACTGTTTATCACAACCCTATTTATTTAAGTTGTCAAGGCAAACCAATTATGGAATAACAAGGCAACTGTTAAATCATCACGGAGCAATCAGTTAACTTTATTCTTCCATTCACTTTCATGAAAGTTCATGTAAGAATTCTACACTGGCCCAATTGTCTAATGAAAATAAAGTATATGAAAAAAAGGCTTTAAAAGCAGAACATGAATTCAGAGAATAGTGGATAGTTTAATCTAATATTATAGTTTTTAGTTTACTGTTTCTTGATTGATTAAATGTTTAGGTGGCACCAAGTTGATTTTAGTGACCACATAGACTCTGGGATGACCTGTTCCTAGCTAAATAAAATTTAGACATTCAAGACTCCTGTATTCATTGATACTTATGTGTTAGTTTGTTATAGGTAGTTCTCGACTTACAACCATAATTGAACCCAAAATTTCGGTTGCTAAATGAGACAGTTAAGTGAATTTTGCTCCATTTTACGATCTTTCTTGCCACCATTGTTAAGTAAATCACTGCATTTGTTAATTTAGTAGTATGGTTGATAAGTGTATTTGGCTTCCCCATTGACCTTGCTTGTCAGTAGGCCACAAAAGATGATTTACATGACCCTGGGACACTGCAACTGTCATAAATATGAGTCAGTTTCCAAACATCTGAATTTTGATCACATGACCATGGGGATATTGCAATGGTCATACCTGTGAAAAATGGTTGTAAGTCACTTTTTCAGTGCTGCTTTAACTTTGAACAGTTATTAAATGAACTGTTGTAAGTCGAGGATTACCTGCATAGATGGGCAAAATAAAAAAATAAAAATAAAGTGCCTTTTACTATATGTTATGCAATTTAGTTGGCGAAGCCCAGACAGCTGTTCAGGGAGGAATCATTAGGGCCATGATGGCGAACCTATGGCACGCGTGCCACAGGTGACACGCGGAGCCATATTAGTGGGCACACCAGCTCAGCTCTGGGGCGCATGTGCGCGCTGGCCAGCTGATTTTTGGGCCTTCTGGGCCCACCAGAAGTAGAGAAACAGGCTGTTTCCTGCCTCTGGAGGGCCTGGGGGGGGGGGGGAAGGCCCGTTTTTTCTTTCTTACCTGGCTCCAGATCCTTTCTATGCATCAGGGAAGGGCGAAAACAGCCTTTCCCACTCCCTTGGAGACCCTACGGAGGCTGAAAGGGCCCATTTCCCGACTCCCGGTGGGACAGGAAGTGACGTTTTTTCCTGTCCCCAGCCTCCAGAGACTCCTAGAGAGGTTCTGGAAGCTGGGGACAGCAAAAAATGTCACTTCCTGCCCCACCGAGAGTTGGGGAATGGGCCCTTTCAGCCTCCGTAGGGCCTCCAAGGGAGTGGGAAAGGCTGTTTTCGCCCTTCCCAGATGCACAGAGAGGATCTGGAACCAGGTAAGAAAGAAAAATGGGCCTACCAGGCCATCATGTGCCAGGAGCGGAGGTGGGTGGGGTTGCGTGCGCATGCGCACGTGCGCGCGCGACCCTCCCCTGCCCCCCCTCTCCTGGCACGCGATGGCAAAAAGGTTCGCCATCACTGCACTAGGGCCTCAGCAATTATTTTGGAAACGTGATAATTGGCATGGATGTGGTTAATCCTCTTCTTTCTGCCTATATCAGTGATGGCTAACCTTTTTGCCATCATGTGCCAGGAAGGGGGGGTCACACAAGCGCATGCCCACACCCATAATTCTATGTGCCGCGCGCATGCATGCGCAACCCCCCCCCACTCCTTGCACGTGATGGCCCGGTAGGCCCGTTTTTCTCTCTCACCTGGCTCCAGAGCCTCTCTAGGAGTCTGGAGAGGGTGAAAACGTCCTTTCTCACCCTCCCGGAGGTCCTCCAGAGGCCGAAAATGGTCTGTTTGTCAACTTCCGGTGGGACCGGAAGTTGGCAAACGGGCCATTTTCGGCCTCCGGGGGGGGAGGCCGTTTTCACCCTCCCCGGACTCCTAGAGAGGTCCTGGAGGCTGGGGATAGCAAAAAATGGGCCTTCCCCAACACCCCCCGAGGCCCTCCAGAGGTAGGAAACAGCCTGTTTCCCTACTTCTGGTGGGCCCAGAAGGCCCGAAAATCAGCACCGGAGCTGAGCTCACATGCTACTGATACGGCTGCGTGTGCCACCTGAGGCATGTGTGCCATAGGTTCGCCATCACGGGCCTATATTTTAAAACAGATGCCGGCTGGAATTTAACTAAAGAAGGTGCATGGAATGAAATAGTTCAGGGGTGTCCAACTTTCCGACTTGTGGACTTCAACTGGCTGAGGGATTCTGGGAGTTGAAATCCACAAGTCTTAAATTTGCCAAGGTTGGGCATCCCTGGAGTAATTTTTCTTGTCATCCTATAGGAGATTTTAAAATTTCAGGCTAGGTAGCTTAAGCTGTGGGACAAAGGTCAAATTTGTGGAAGGCGATCACCAGAGCAAAGAGGGATGGGGTGGCGCTAGTCGGATTTCCAAAGTGAAGCTGGGTGTAATGTTGATGACATGATAAAGAAACATTTCCTGGCTTCCGTTTTCTGTACCTCATGAAAATACAGTAACCAGTAGCTTCTCCCAAAATGATAGCATTGAGTAATACCTAGAGAAGATGGTTGGAAAATAGCTTGGTGCCAGTGCTCTATAAAGATCTGGAACCACTGATTATACATTCATGTATAAAAAGGTGAGATTTGATTTCTATGTGTTTGCCATAGCAAACTAGGGCCTCAGCAATTGAAAGAGAGGAAGATTTTACCTATTGGCTTTATCTCCCCTACAGCGATCCCAAGTTCAGCTAAAAATAATGAGATTTATGTGTATCCAGTTCTGCAAATTCTCTACAGTATGTGTCCTTGGGGACTTGTTTCTGCAGCAAGTGTGTGTTTGTGTGTATGTGTCAGCAGAATTGTAGATGATGGGAAAGAAAAAAAATCTATTTGATGAGATCTATCTTTTCCTCTGTTTGAACAGTTCTGAGAAGATGGTGGAAGGACAGGCTATGCAGAACTGCTGACCTTACACACACTTTATCCTAGCTGGCAACTGATATTCAAGAATGAAGCCAATAAATGCTAGAGCTAGCTTGATAAACAATTTCTCAGGGAGGGGCCTTTGGCTGTTAGAAGGTTGGTATTTTTGAGGTACAATATTGGCAGATAATGTGGAAATAATTGCCATGGAGTTGCAATGTACTAAAAGCTTGAGTTCTGTCCTCTGCTGGTAATGGTGCAGCATAGATCCATTTTTCCTTATACAATTTTAAGGGAACATGATACATGATCACGTCTCTGAATTGTGAGTAAGCGTTTGAACTGCTGGTGACTATTTGCCACTCAGCTTTAACCCAGAACTAGGAAAGTGCTCTCTTCTTGATACAGTATTTTGACTGACAAAGGAGAATCCAAGCCATAGAGGTGAGAAATTGGATAGCTATAATGTAGATGCTGTTTTTCAATAAAAAATAAATAAATATAATATAATCAAATATCCTGTTCTTGAAAATAAAAACTGGATTAAAATTATGGAATTGTGGAATAATGTAAAATAAAAAATTAATTCAGAGACAGCTGAAAGTGACCACACATGATTGGAGTTATATTGATAAATAAACCTTAGAAATGCCTGTATAGATGTTATTTAGTATAAACAACTTTTCTGTTCATTGTTTAGCTGCAATTACTAGAAGCCTCAATTCTAGCAACATTGTAATTGTATATTTGATTATTTATTTAGATTCACTTTTTATGCAGACTTTTCTAGGGAATAATGAACTTATGCTAACTACTACACAATTAAAATTAAGAGTTGGTAAACAAACACTATCAATTTATATGCAACATATACATGCTTATTAAAACTGTGATCATATTTTAATATTTCAGAAAGATCCTCAAATGATCTAACTTTGAATGGTAAATATAGTTTAGAAATTTTTGCAATGAGTACCATTTGTATATTTCTGTCTTCTTGTCCATTTGAACAACAATGTTTCTATTGTGTGCTCCAAATAGTCCTAAAATTTCTTTAACAAACCTTATAAATCCATTGCATTTTCAAAAATGTAAAGAAGAATGACAGGTTGTATAAATAAGCAGCTGCAGAATTTTGTAGGACTGTTATTTTTAACATTGTGCTGATGCTATAGGCATAAACTACAGTTTTAGAGTTTGCTGAGGTGCCAGTTTCCTATTTTGATTATGGAATGGTAGGGCATTGTGCTAGATGGATTAGACCAGGGATGTCAAACTTGATTTCACTGAAGGCCGCATCAGGATTGTGTTTGACCTCGGGGTGGGGTGGGGGGTGGAGTGGGCGTGGTCAGGGTGGGCGTGGCCAGCTCAACGTAACTCATGTCAGGGGCACCTGTGGTGGTCCAAGTGCTCTGCCAGCGAAAATGGGCTCCCAAGCTCTGTTTTCGATTGTGACAGCCTCCTGCAACCCTCTGCCAGTGAAAAGGAGCTCGCGAGGGCCGCCTGCAGCCCTTCCGAGCTTTGTTTTCACTGGCAGAGGCACCGTGGACTGATCCTTTGCTGTTTCCAGGGCGGCCCTGCAGGCCGGATCCAGCCCCTGGACCTTAAGTTTGACACCCTGGATTAGACTTTGCTTTCAGATAAATTGCATGCTAGGTGTAAAAATAGTAGGCTTTGAACTTGACAAAAGTAAAAATTGTAGTTTGTTTAAATGATGCTCTTTTGAGAAGCTACAACTTCAGTTTTTGCATTTCATTGCTTTCTAAGTAATTTTTTAGAATGACTGAAGCATGGAGTGAGGGATAGCTTTAATTTTAATAGCACTGGTGTTTTTCAGTACAATTTTTTGCATAAGGGGAATGAATTCTGAAGCTCCTATGACAATAGCAAATGCGTTTGGTATAGTGGTTAAGGTATTGGCCTAGAAACCAGGAGACTGGGAGTTCTAGTCCTTAGGGATGAAAGCCAGCTGGGTGATTTTGAGCTACTTACTCCCTCTCAGCCCAACACACTTCATAGAGTTGCTGTTGTAGAGAAAATAGGAGGAGGAAGGAATATTATGTATATTTGCTGCCTTGAGTTACAAAGGCAAGATAAAAATAAAATTGGTAGGTAAGAAGTTAGGTAGCTTGTTTTAGTTATCATATAATAACTTTCAAATATACATAGAAAAATCTGAATACTTTCTCAGCATTCAGTAGTTATATTTTGATTAATTAATTACTGTATTTCTCTTACTGTAGCAATACCCCTACCACCTATCCCACCTCATACTTGTTCCATTGTGATGGCAGCAGGTAAGGAACCTGGTAAAAACTGATCAAATCTAAATAATATTAACATTTCAAAGATTAGTTATCTTCAGTGTATAGTGCTGAACAAGGAAAGGTTTTAAATTAATGACCATGGTCTAGAAAACAGATTTCCTGACATTTTGTTTGCAATTGTGGATAGCATTTTCATAGGGAAAGTGGTCTGCTATGTAGACCACGAGCAACTGAGCAGACAACAGCACATCAAATGATTACAATACATATACCTGCATAAAGAGCCTATTGAGATCCACAAACATCCTAACAGCTTCAATAAGAAAGAAGAAAAACTGAAAATGAATGAAGTCAGGTTACTACTTGTCCTACACCAAGATCCTGTCCCAAAGTAGGAAAGAGAATCCATTTTCCAAAGTAGCAAAACCAGAAACTTGCCTGGACAAGGACCCAGTCAGGTCTCAGCTGCTCAGAATAACCAAAGAGAATCCAGCACAAAACAAGAAACAATCTGAAATTAGCATTCAAAAATGGACAAACAGAAAGGGGCACAAACAGCTGATCAATCCTAAAGCAAAATCATCAAACAACCAGTCAGCATCGGACACAAAGAACCAATCAGAAACCAGCTCAGCCAAAGGCCAATCAGAAGTCAGGACACCTGGCTATCAAGAGGCCTGTGGTCTACTGTATATAGCAAACCACTTTGTCTCTGAAGATGCCAGCCATAGTTGTCAGTAAAACATCAGGAAATCTGTTCTCTAGACCATGGTCACTCAGTCCTAAAGCCCAACACTACCCAACAGATACCGGCCATCCTAAGCTCATGTGACCATCTTTTGTGAACTTCTGATAAGCAAAGTCAATGGGGAAACCAGAATTACTTAACAACCATGTTTCTAACTTAACAACTGTAGTGATTCACTTAAGAATTGTGGCAAGAAAGGTCATAAAATGGGCAAAACTCACTTAACTTGCTTAGCAGTGGAAATTTTGGGCTTAATTGTAGTAATAAGTCGAGGACTACGAGACAAAGCTTGATAAACAGGAAGAATCAATTTACCTGAGAATAAAAACATATCTTCATTTAATAACTTGATTAAAAATAAATTTATTTAAATGTTTTTGTCTTTAATAAATGTAGAAAGTAGCAGTGTATTCTGATTTGCCAAGTTTGCTGCCAGTGTATGTTCCCAGTAGTATCTTCTGATTTTATCTTGTCCAGTGTTGTCATAAATCTGACCTTTAGAACTGAAGTTTGGTGAGGCATGAGTATCTATTATAGTTTGGAATGTACACAAATATATGGAACATGCCTGAAATAGTATATTTGCTAATATCAGCACAGAACTTGAGCCTTGGTTTCAAATAGTTTTCATGAATGTAATTTGCTACAGCTTAAACTATGCCTTTTACCCATGTAGGGACTGACAATGATTTGACTATATTTTATTGTCATGTTCAAGAACCAATTTTGCTTTTGATAGGTAAAAAATGGTGCCAGCTAGCAACCTAAGTAACATGTACAATATAATGGGGTTTTTGGTTTTCTCTACGTTTGGCTGTTTTCTTGCAGACCTAACCCCATGGTGCAACCCTGAGCTACAAATATTCTCTTGTACTGGTGTGTTCAGTATCAAACATCAAAATCAGTTCTAAAGACCTGCAAAGTTTGTGAATGTTTTTCAACTTTAAATCAGCCTCTTCAAAAGGTTGCCTTAATATGGATAATTTTTCCCATGGGAAGAATCAACAGAACCTCCACCGTTTAGGCAAGAAAATGTAATTTGCTTGATTTCACGAAGTCTTAATTTACTTCAAAAACCTGGGTAAAATTTATCCAAGCCTGTCAGGTGACAAATCTTATTTAGCATTGTTTCATTTCTCCCATCTCCTCAATTCAGTCTCAGTGTTAGCGACTGATACAGAAAAAGAATCCTATTTGATTTTCCACAGCTATTTCTTTCATTTACAACTAGAAGCCTTCCTCATTCAGGATTTTTGACCTTCTTTGTTTTCTTAGATATCCCTCCAAGCCTAGGCAAGAAATAAAATTAACAGTGCCTCTGGCACTTTAGCAGCCATTCCGCTCCTTGGCATTCTGTCCACCATCCTGATTTTCCCAGAGTTCCTTTAAATTCTCCTGGCCACCTGGCTTGCAAAGCTTCAGCAGCAGCTTATTGCTAGCATCAGATTTGTCATCAAGCAACTGGGTATCCTCAACGCCTATTGCTCCATTTAATTCATGCAACCTTCAGATAGGAGATTTGGGAAGTGAGTGAAAATACCATTGCGCACATATCACATTGAATTTCTACGTTTTCACAGACACAGCAAATGTTGATTTCCAAATGTGGTAGAAATGTAGTTTCTTAAAACAGTATTTTCATATTTTGTATATATAACTTTATCTTCCTTGTATAGAAAATTCAAACCTGAGATAGGGGAATAATAAAAATGTTAATCAATTGATGATGTACTTTCAGGTACTTGTTTACTACCATTCATTGCAATTAATAATTTTAGGCATCTCATTCTGAAGTGCTCAGGGCAGCTTTTTAAATAAAGCACTCAAGATATTATTTTTAGAATATAATTGTTTATATATAATACTTTATAATTACATATTGCCTAGAAGTGATAATTACTTATTGTTTATTTTAAGAGTCTTTTGAAGAATTGGGTTTCCTGTAAAAAGATGTTCTTTGGAAAACAATGCAATTCAAGTATGGATATCTATACTGTGCTTAGATGTAAGTGCATTCCGCATTAAAATATGAAATAATGATTATCTCCAATTATCCAGTTATATAGGGTTAAAATAGAAGCTGATTCAAAAGAGTATTTGATCAATTTGGCAAGTTTTTGCTAGTCATTGATCAAATAGATATTATTAATTGATTTTCTTTTTCCTGATTAAATTAATTCCTATTAATTTACTTTTATTTTTATTCAATTTGCAAGTCTTCATATCAACAAGTGACTGGGCTGCTAACGAAATTAAAAATAATATGAAAATAATTACAATAATAAAAATTATAATACATAGGAGCCAATAATAAATGTTAATTCATATGTAACATGAATATACAAGAGGATGCTTAACATGGATGATAGTATAGGAATAAATTAAATCAAATCAAATGAAAATACATTGGGGCGACAACTAGCCTCCATGTACTTTAGACTACAACTCTCATAGCTCCTTGGCATTAATTACTCTGGCTGGAACCTAGGAAACTTTCCATCTGTGCCCCCCCCTTTTTTTTTCTGCATACTATATGAATGTACCAAGCATGTAGCTTTCAGGTAAGGATCTAACAATTTTGTTATTTATATCCTCTACATTTGTTCCCCATAGAATGAGTATGCGTAGGAGAGGGAGCAAAGCCAGCAGTTGATCATTACTAAATCTGACCACCTCATCATACTTCAGCTATGCAGTTGCTGTCTGGATTGCAAGTTGATCTTGGAGATAGGACGAAGAATGTCATAGCTGTTAACTTTATTTTTACTGCAAACAAGGCTTAAAGCATAGAGTTCTTGTTCTACAACATCTGCATTTTGTAAAGTAAATCTGATAAAGAATTAAGCCACTCCCAGTTAGATGGTTCTTAGGACTACCAGTTCAACCTCTTTGGGTGTAAGTTACAGATGAAATTACAAATAACAACACCTTTCAGTTTATAGCTTCTGGTATCACACCACAATAATAGGTGTGCTTTAGCTGTGGAGGATGAGGATGCACAAGTTCCAGTTCCCTTGAGCAGGTATTTGATGCTCAGCACTTTTTAAATAGCACCCACTATAATGATCCTTGTTTTAGTGGATGCTATTTATCACCCTGTTTATTCTTAATTGCTCTTTCAGAGCCAAAAGTCTTTTCAGATAAAATGTTTTGTTAGTAAAAGTGACATCATGCTGTAACACTATAATGCTATAGAAATTCAGTTTTCCCTAAAAGATGTTTTAATACTGGGATACACAAACACTAATTAAAACCAATGTTTCATAAGGTAATGATAAATGATTACCATTAATAATGACAAGATTTAAAATGTTCAAGAAGCATTTTCATGTCAAAGTGTAAAGAATAATTATCTTTTTTTCTTTAAGTACAGCTGACAAAACATTTTAGCAATGATTTGAAAATGGAGCTAGGCATTCATCCTCAACTAATGTTTTACAGATACACACACATACACACACACACACACACACACACACACACCCCTACCTGTCATAATTCCCAAATGAAATTATGGAAAGGGAAACCCAATGCCCATGAAATCTTAACAATTTGCAGAAAGTCTGAATTAAAAGCTATAGAAAAAAAATACATCCAAATTGTCAAAAGATTTTGTGAGTGTACAGGATTTGATGTAAGACACAAGGCAAAACATCTCTTGTGCATTTTTTTCTGTTATTAAGATATCAAACACCATTTACTTTCAGTAATTGTCACTTTTCTTAGCAAGTTATATGTAGAATGTACCACTAGATTCCATTCTTTGCTTGGCTGATAACCTGCCACAATTTGATTTTTAGAATGACTTGAAGAAGTCCTACTGGGACATACATTTTTTATTTATTTATTTGTATTTTGCCTTTGTACAAATAAGTCAAGGCGGTGAACATATCTGACATACCTTCCTCTTCCTATTTTCCCACAACAACCCTGTGAGATGGGTGGATGGAGAAAGAATGACTAGCCCAAAGTTTCCCAGATGGTTTTCATGTCTAAAGTGGAACTAGAACTCACGGTATCCCGTTTTCTAGTCTGGAAAGCATTTTTTTTTCCCAGCCTGGCAGCAGCTTTTTTAGCTAATGGAATGTGATTGTTTCTCTCTTCTGCCTTTTCCATAGTTCTCTGTGCGGAGAGTTTTGAACACAGTGGTCCCTAATTGTTCAGTGGAACTTCAGATCCCACATTCATAAACACTTCAAGGCTGTCATCTAGTTGTTGCCATGTAGTGGGACCTAGGAAGCATGTGTCTTCTGTGGCTGCCCCACCCCTATGGAACACCCTTCATTTTGAGATCCAGGAGTCTGAAATGCCTTGAAGAGCTTGATTTTCCACCAAGTGTTGGGATAGGGTTAAGTTGGAGTGTTGTGAGTTGCATCAAGAGAATGTGGGTGTGGTGCCATATATTATTTTACTTGGGGGGGGGATATTTTTCATTTTCTAGATGTTGTTGTGTTTATATTGAGTTTGTGAGCTACCCAGAGTTCTACTTTTGAAATGAATAGCATATAAGTATTTTAAATAAATAAATACATTCTTCATTAGTGCACATTGTCCCATCTGTCTCAGAAACACAAGGCAACACTGCTCTGTATTAAAACCAACCACAAGGAATCTTCAGTAACAAACATTGCCTAAATCTATCTTAGATTGCTAGCCTATATATCTCCTTCCAGTTCTTCAGGTTTCCTTCCCAGGAAGACTTTTGTTTTTAAGCCTCCACCTTATTTTGTGAGCTCATCCCTCACTTTCTTCTGTGGGAAACATCTTACAAGAAATTAAGAAATCTCTCATGCTTGAGGCTCTGCCTATCAGTTAAACTTTCTTTGAGTTCTTGAGTAGGCATAGATCCTTCAGATGATTTATCCTTTATATTTTTTGAATGTAAGACTATATATGAAACTAGGACAAGACCTGAATTCCAGAGTTGGTTCAAGATAAACAGGCCAGCATGTAAATATGTATATGGCTATAAACAAACTTGTCCTGTCCTAAATTGCAAAGTTATCATGTAAATTTGAGCTCCTAAATGGCAACAATGAAGCAGATAGACAAAAATAGGGAGAAAAGGTTTCCACTCGTGAAAACTATTGTGATAAGAGTGGGATTGAATTCAGCAATTAACAGATCTGTCCTCAACTCTGAGTGACCGCCATTGATCACTCTAATAACTTCCTAGTCAGGTTGCCCAGCATTCTGGAAATGGTATTTAGAAACTGGAAAAGAGATCCTTATTTTACCATTTTGTTACAAAATTGGTTACCATTTTTCTAACCTTTAGATAAGAAAAGAAATGTGACTTCTTTTCATCTTTGACAAATATCCCTTCGGATGTAGAAGGACCATCCTTTTTCTTGCTACCACCCTTCCTTTTTTTTTTTTTTTTTTTTAAAAATTTGATTTATATGCCGCCCTTCTCCGGAGACTCAGGGCGGCTTACAATGCTTTAAGCAATAGCCTTCATTCTTTTGTATATTTTATACAAAGTCAGCTTATTGCCCCCACAAACTGGGTCCTCATTTCACCTACCTTAGAAAGGATGGAAGGCTGAGTCAACCTTGAGCCTTGGAGAGATTCGAACCAGCAGAAATTGCAGGCAGCTGTGTTAATAACAGGGTGCACTAAACCCTTGTACTATCAAGGCTCTTGAACGTCTTTTCCATGACGTTCCCTCAATCTATGAGTCTCAAATGTCATTGATGTTTCTTATAACCATCCTGCTGCCAATTTCATCACATTCTTACTCAAGAATGTAGCATACTTAAGAATGTACTCAAAAGAATAGGTACTTGGAAAAAAGTTTCTAAAAGGAGAAGGACTTGAAAATTCCTGTCCCCCATTTTATGATGTCTGTCTTTCTGTCAGATTTAAAGACCGCCCATCTCACTCATAGACCAACTCTGAGTGGTGTACAATAAAATAAAAAAGTATGTGTTTTCATACTTATTAATTAAATAGCCAACAAATTCCTTCTTATTTTATTGGGTTTTTAAAATTAACATATAACCATAATATGTGCTTTTTCCTCTGGTAGATAATAGAAACTCAGAACTATCCTTCCTTGAACTGCATGTCAGAATGAGAAACTATTATTAGCCTGATTTGACTTTCGGTAGGTCTGATTATTTCCGATTTCTGAATGTGTCCCTTCAAACATCTGTATAACCCTCCTTAAGTGTCTTCAGCATTTTATAAGGCTGGGTATGTTGCTTTTGTAGATTAAAGAGAAATAATATCTAATGTTTTTGCTTCCCTTACAATTTAATAGCTATAATTTGCTTGTAAACTGCTATTCAAATATTCAGTTTCCCTATTAGAAGGAATAATCTCTAGCATTTACTGGTCAAGAATTACAGATTAATTTAATTCTACTTTTGTAATACAACTCTCTACATTTTATGTAGTTGAATTATTTCTAGAGAACTTAGGATCACACAGATAAAACTGTTTTGTGACAGGAAGAACATATAGATTAAGATATTTTTGAAAGCTTCCCCATGATATCTGGTGAAATGGTAAGTAGGGTTTTATGCTTTGAAGTAAATGGATTGCAAATCACTCAAGAAAGTATTGCTAAAAATACCAGATACCCTTTTCACTGAAAATTGTGGTTAATGGATTACTGTGAGTATCTGGTTATTCTTTAGAAAATAGAGTTGGACAGAAAAATAAGACAGCTGTTGCCTTTTTCTTCTTCAAAACTGCTGTTGCTTTCACTTGGGAAAACCTGGGTTGAATTTAAAGGTGTAAGTGGAAGGAGAATTCCAGTTTCAAAAATGTCTGAGGAAAATATAAGCCGAAAAATTGATGATTATGTTAGTTTTCCAACATCCAGTCATTAGCTGCAAGTCTGCGGTTGCAGAAGTGGATTTTGGAGTCAGTCAGATTTTGATTCCGTAAGCATAACTTGTGCTACCAAGAGTTTCATCTTATAAATCCAAATCCAAACAGTGTAATTATAGTACCAAAGTGGATACATTTGATAAATATTTTAGTGTGAAAGAAGTTATTTTATCAATGCATGTAGACAAATCCTTTTTTTTTTTAGTGTTCTCAATTTAATAATTTTAGGGAGATTTAAGGTTTTTTTTAATAACTCTTACATTTTTTCAATGGGCTGCAAAGAATCCCAATAGCATCACAAGCGATAAACTACTTAAACATTGGGTTTGGGGGAATTGGGTTACCATAGCTTAAAGGTATAGTATGATGCATGTACATATGCTGTGCTTAATTTAACAGAAAAAGGCTTAAACTTCCAAACTTTTTAATAATTGTACATATGAATGAAGAATTGGACATAGTGATATTTCTACAAATATACAGAGAATATAGAATATATTCTGTTTATAAAATTGAGTGAAATATCTTATAAAGAGCTTTTAGGGTACCATAATTCAAAATCAGGTAAGGAAACCCACATGGGGTGGTTAGAAAATTAAGATCCATCTGTGATGCAGTTGGCTATTTTGTGTAACAACATAATTTTTTTCCTAAAGAAATATTATTTAAACGGAAGACTGCAAGGTACTAAATGAGTTGATAGCTTCTTACTAACAATCTTTCTATCACATACAAGATAAATAAAGGATGCATTTAAATTGTAGATTTATTTAGCACAGTTCTACGCTACTTTTCTTAAGTTGATTTACAGTAATGGAGCAAATAAAACCTAGACAAGTGAAACAGTTGTGCTGTGAATGCCTCAGTTGTTTAGGTCTTTCCTAGGATTAATGTGTATTCTTCCTGTGTATGTTTTTTTTGGTGGGTCAGGGGTTGTTTGTTTGACCTTTCCACAGCGACTTGCCAGTTGTTTAACCAATCAGACAAGGTGGCATGGTTGGTGAATTTGGATATTTGCATTTGTTCTGAATATGTCAAATTCTAAAGTATAATCATATGGGTTAATTGATGTGTGTTAGCATATCTATCACAGTTACCTTTGGACAGTTTCCCTCCTGTGGCACCTGACATTCTCTGCCAGGAAAGCAGCTTTTATTATTGTTTTTATTATCAAACTGCAATGTTTCAGATTTGAAATACACTATCTAGGTAGCACAATGAAATCCTGCTGAAAGATATGTTCTTAATGATGCCTGTTGCTTTTTTCAGTGAATTGTTGAATGGTTGAGATAAGAGACTTGACAAGCGGTCTAACTCTTGAAATAAATCTACTAGAGGGGGGTTATCTATTGTAGCATCAACATTGTTGGTGCACAATTTTTGTGGACAAGAGCCTTTTTCAATAACGTAAAGTGTTTAGACTTCACTTTCTCCAATGCAGTAGGCTCTTATCCATAAAATACACAACAGCATTTTTTTTTCTGTTAAGCTTACTTTATCTCTGCAATTATTAAGATTGTTTATAATAGGGATAACTATAATTTTTCTTCATTTTTTAAAAAGAATTTAAGAATCTATATTGTCTTTTTTTGAACAATATAATTATCAGGTGAAACAATGGCAGGGGGTGTTAGGTGAAGGGAAATACGTAGTCAGTTTTATAATTTAGAAACTGAATTACTGTATAAAAACAGAATTAGGTTCATATAAAAATACAGTTTGATTAGGGACTGAAAGGGCTTGGCTGCCACCTGGTATCTGTGTTTAGTTTAAGCACAAAACATGCACAGCTTTCATACGGCTGAGAGGAGGAAATGTGTATTCTCAGCTTTCAATAGTGCATCAATTTATAAGAAAATAGAAGCAGGATAATAAAGGATAAAACAAATACAAAAACTATAAAGGTTTCTTTAAAAAAAAGAATAGATAAATTGGAAGTCTATAGAAGTACATTTGTAATCCTTAATGACATTTTAAATATTCAATACTATTTTAAAGAAATGGAATACCAACTATGAATTATTTTCATAGACAACTCCTGATAACTTGTCAGAATAGATTAGAAAGGAATTTTATTCTGTAAAGACTTCCAGACTGGCTAATCAAATTTAGATGCTAGATCTTGTTTATATCATACTTTAAAAGATTTTCAAGAGAGTCTTTTATAGTTAGATATAAAATTGTGTTGTGTACAATGGTGTTCTGGATAGCTTTAAAGATCTGGCTCTTCTCTCAAGTGCTGGATTAGGTAGTTAGTGCCCTTTACAGCCTGCTAGTATTTTTAAAAAGCTCAATAAATTCACTGCTCTTAAATGTTACCATTACCAAAAGAAGTTGTCCCCCCACCCGCCCCCAATAAATACATGCTGCTGAGTGCCTCCAACAGTTCCAGGCCTCACCAACACTGCCAGCTCCATCACTGTTGGCACTCTGCTAGCCATTGAATTGCTGGTTGGCACATTAGCTATTCCTTTCTGGGTTGCAGTTTATCAATATTGTCATTTCTTCTCTACAGGTTGTCCAGGCCTGGTCTATATGTTCATTTAATAAAGCAATAAACCTGAGGAAATGTATTTGCAGGGATTTTGAAAAGATACAGAATTTAGAGAGATTTGGAGAACTTCCATATCTATTGTCAAATGTAAAATAAATATATATTGGTATACTGTCTAAAGCAATTCTCCTCTGCTCTACATATGTTGGCAACTGCAGTCACAATATATTGGAAGAAATAAGCCAGGGGTGAAATCCAACAGGTTCTGACAGGTTCTGGAGAACTGGAGCAGAAATTTTGAGCAGTTCAGAGAACCGGTAGCGGAAATTTTGAGTAGTTCAGTGAACCGGCAAATACCACCACTGGCTGGCCCCAGAGTGAGTCAGGAATGGAAATTTTGCAATATCCTTCCCCCAGGAGTGGCGAGGGAGTGGGGATTTTGTAGTATCCTTCCCCTGGAGTGGGGTGGGAATGGAGATTTTGTAGTATCCTTCCCCTGGAGTGTTGGTGGGAATGGAAATTTTGCAGTATCCTTCCCCTGCCACGCCTACCAAGCCACGCCCATAGAACCGATAGTAAAAAAAAATTGGATTTCGCTGTTTCAGTGGAAAGAATCTTTGTTTCATGAATGAAGGTGAATATACGTGCCCCAGGATAATGTTGCATGATCCAAATTGGGTTGGTTACCGGCTAGAGAGAAGCTTCCTGAAGATGGGCTCTTGCATAAGTCCAAAAGCTCAGAAGACAAAACCTCTGGTCCCGGTGACCAACCCAGATTGGATCCTGCAATCTTTGTTTCATCTATTAAGGTTTAAAAACATGAATTCAGGAACAAAGGCTGTTTTACTTAAAGCTTCAGCTATTTGTGGTGTAGATACTACTTGTTGCATATTTAAATATTATACCAATAAAAAGAGAATATTTGTAGCTCAGTATTGAAATGAGGGGTCTGAGTTTCGTTGTTTTCTTGCAAAGGTTTCATTACCCAACTAGGTAACATAATCAGTGCACTGATGATATTACCAGCTTGGGTAATGAAATGTTTGCAAGAAAACAAGGTCAGAGAACACCAAGGGCCTCTTATATATTATAATTAAGCTGAAATCATCCTGATATAAAGGCGGCCTCTGACATGTAGCATCCCATTTTTGATATGGGCTGTCTCATTAAAAATTGTCCTTCATATCATAATATGAATCAATAAACAGTAAAAACTTGGGTTGTGAGAATCTTTAATTTAAACAACTGTTCTTCCCTTGAGGAAAGCCCTTAAGACCTGGCTCTTTCCCCTGGCATTACGGTTGACTGAATGGGGAGTCCACCCTATATTGTTTTACTACGTCCTTAGTAACTATTTTACATTTTATCTTTTGTGTTTATATACTGTCTATTTATTTTAAACGTTGTGTTTAAATTTATTGTCTATTTAGGTTGTACCCAGAGTCACATTGTCTGAGTTGGGCAGCATTATAAATCTTGACATAAATAAAAATAAATACAATTTTTCAGAGAAATTCCAAGTTCTCACCCATGTTGAACAGCTCTTAATCAAACTTAAATTTAAATGAACTATTTTACCAATCTTAAATTTAAATGAACTATTTTAACATAATAAAAGAATTGGAAGAGTCCTTGGAGGTCCTTGGAGGTCTTCTAGTCCAACCCCCAAGTTCTAGATTGGTTTTCTCCTTGATTAGTTTCCATCCATTGCTGCTTCTTCTGCCTTCAGGTACTTTAGATATTGGAACATTACTATATGTCACCCCAGACCTTTTTTTCATTAAACTAAGCATAGCCAATTACTGCAACCATTTTTCATATGTTTTATCCTCCAGTCCCCCTAATCATCTTTGTTGCTCTTCTCTGCATTCTTTTTAAGAGTCTCAATATCTTTTTTTACATTATGGTAACCAAAACTGTATGTAATATTTCAAGTGTGGCCTTACCAAGGCATTATAAAGTGGTACTAATATTTTGTGTGATTTTGATTCTATCCTTCTGTTAATGCAACTTAGGACTGTGTGGGCTTTTTTGGCAGCTGCAGCACACTGCTGGCTCATATTTAAGTGATTCTCCACTAGGACTCCAAGATCCATCTCCCAGTTACTACTATTGAGTCAGGTATCACTTATTCTATACCTGTGCATTTGGTCTTCCTTGCCTAAATGTAGAACCTTGCTTTTCCCACCATTGAATTTCATTTTGTTAGACAAGGCTCAGTGTTCAAGTCTGTTGAGATCCTTCTGTATCTTGAGCCTATCTTCTGGAGTGTTGGTTATTCCTTCCAGCTTTGTGTCATCTGCAAATTTGATGAGTTCCCCTTCTATCCCCTCATCTAAATCATTGATGAAGATATTGAAGAATACTTGGCCGAAGATAGAGCCTTGCGGTACCCCACTGCATACCTCCCTCAATATAGATGCAGTTCCATTAAGACTACACATTGAATGTGGTTGGTCAGCCAATTACGAATCCATCTGGTGGTGATGCTGCCTAGCCTAAAAATTTGATGAAATTTTTCTGTTTTATCAAATAGTAGGTTATGGTCCACTTTAGCAAATGCCTTACTGAAGTCCAAGAAAATTATATCCACAGCATTTCTCTGGTCCACTAATTTTGTCACATTGTCAAAGAATACAATAAGATTTGTCTGGCCTCATATGTTTTTGGCAAACCCATATCAGCTTCTGTATGACTTGGTTTACCTCTAGATGTTCTCAGATTTGTTGCTTTTCCAGAATCTTCCCAGATATTGATGTCAGGCTGATAGGTCTGTAGTTTATTGGATCCATTGTTTTTCCCTTTTTTAAGATGGGAACTTGCTCAGCCCTTGCTCAGCCCTATCAATCATCTGATATATTCCTGGTATCCAGGATCTTTGAAAGATATGGTTCAGTGGTTCAGAGATCGCGTCTGCCAGTTCCTTCAGAACCCCGGAGTATAATTCATCTGGTTTGATTTGAATTCTAGAGTGGATAGGTATTCTCTTACCATTTCCTTGCTTATTTTGATTTGCATTCCTATTCTGCATTTTACAGAACTTTAGGACTAGCATTCGGCAGAGTGTAGAAATCTGAAACCTGAATTAAGAAGGCTTTCCCCATCTCAACACCAGCTTATATTAAGAAATTGGCTCTTGGCCAGCCCTTACCTGTTCTTGCATTTGCCTAAAAGTCTTCCAGAACCCTGTAATTTCAAGGTGTGACTCAATTAAAACTCAAGACTGATAAGAATAGAATGCCAGCCTCAGCATTGCCACAAATAATATGGATTGTATTTTGGCAGTTCTGTTCTTTTTAACGATTTAATCAATATTTAGTTTCATCCATCTTCTGCTAGACTTAGTGTTGTAACAAGCTTCAAAGAGTGTTAATAACCAATAAAAGATACTGCCTCATTTTAGTATAATAATATAACAGAAACTGCTAAGGAAGAATAAGATGATGACTTTTGTAAGTTGAATTTTATTTATTTCCTTTTATGGTCCTATGTATTTGTTTTATTATTTTCTTTCCTTTAATGGTTTGATAATCCATTAAAAATTCTCATTGCACGGATTAAAAGAACTACATAAAGAATTTGTGCAGTTAAGGCTTCCTTCCATACACTCAGTGACTTGTTCATTTTGTATTCAATGAAAAGCATGGACTGAATTTATTGTTAATAATAGTTAACAGTAAAATTTGAATGGTAAATGATCTCTGTAGTGGTTAAGGTGCTGATCTAGAAACCAGGAGGCTGGAAATTCTAATCCTGCCTTATGTCTATGGAGATTCTCAGTCATCCAGGTCATGGTTGTCCCAAAGGTGCTTTTTCGAGAGGCAACTGGAGTTTCTGGTTTTTCTTTGAAGACGTTTTGCTTCTCATCCAAGAAGTTTTTTCAGCTCTGCTTCAGCTAAAGAAGCTTCTTGGATGAAAAGCGAAACATCTTCACAGAAAAACCAGAAACTCCAGTTGCCTCTTGAAAAAACACCTTTGGGATAGTCCTGCCTTAGGCATGAAAGCCAGATGGGTGACTTTGAGCCAGTCACTCTGTCTCAGCCCAACCCAACCCAACTCACAGGCTTGTTGTTATGTGGAAAATAGGAGAAGGAAGTAGTATTAGATATGTTTGCCACTTTGAGTTACTTATCAAGAAATAAAGGCAGGATAAAAGAAGGATATCTAAATAAATAAATATTTTCTTACAGATCTGTTAATCCTTAAGTGAGTAACCAAAAATATTCTTGACTTGGCAAATAAATGAAAGATACATGTTATTTCAAAATGACAGAAACCAGTGACTGTGGTTTGCAGTAGGTTAGTTAAGGTTTAGTTTTAAGCTACTAGAAGTAGCAGTCTCATGAGTTCAGTTAACCTACTTAAGCACTGTTTGGAAACCAGGCTTCTGCAATCATTTATAGGAAGACCCCGTGGCTAGTAGTTTGATCTGTGTGTGGCTAACTTAATGAGGTTCTTTAATATAGGTAAACATGTGCAATTAAGCACAGAAGATGAATAGACTCCTAGCATGTCTGGTGCAGGTTTGCTTCCGTTCACTAAAAGGCACGTGGGATATGTATTGATGTACAGTAGGTGTTTATGCAGACAGTCTAAGCTTCTTCATGTGGTGGTCCAGCTCATGGTTCGTTGTAAGAATCATGTTAATTCCCAAAATGGCATGATGGTAGCATATTAAAATAAAGGAACTCTTGCCGTTCTTAGAGTTTCTACTTTACAACCTTTCAGGTTTGAATATAGAATGGCAGTCTGTATTTGGGGGGCTTTTATTAAAAAATATTTTTTTTAAATACAATGTTACAATGATTTCTCTTTCTTTATTTCAGGTTGCATGCCTTGGACTTGATGCTTGATTTGCATGACTCCTAACAATCAGGTGCTGGATTTGCCAGTGAGCAAACATGGCCCACTCAGTGAATATTAATGGCAGTTTTACAGGTAATGTTTTCTCTTAGTTGTAAGCAGTCCTCCTTTTATAAGGGAAACTGGGCCTAATATTTTCTAAATTCTATAAATTTATCTGAGCCTGTGTGGGCATCCTTCAGTTATGGAAATGTGAACATAAAATCTCTACCTTGCGATTCCCATTTTAATGATGTCTGTGCTTGGATGGCTCTTGCATGATAACTGGTTCGTATTAATCCAGGGTGCAAAATGCATTCTGGATGACTGCAGTTTTCTGTTTTATAAAAACAATGGGGGGGGGAGGGGAGATTTCAGTCCTTAGAGATGTGAAACTTATATTTTCATTATGGGAACATTTATAGTTAGAAATATACAACATGCTATACATGGCATTAGGTTGGAGGAGGCTGCCCTAATAAATAACCCTATACAACTATATTTGTATATGTGCAAAATGGAATTCCTTTTATTCTTCCATGTTCTACTTGTTTTACAAAGGTGCTATTCAAAAGTCAATTGGACTTCCTTTTGTTCTTGAAGACATTTCCCTTCTCATCAAGGAAAAGAACAAAGGGGAAAAAAAAACCCAAGAAAATTCTGTTGCCTTTTGAATAGCACCTTTGGGACAACTGTGACCACGATGATTGAGAATCTCCATAGATACTTGTCCTACAGTTGAAAGAATTAAAGGAAATAGCCTTGTTCACTGAAGAATAACAGACAAGTTAATCATAGTCAAACTAAGGATTGTGCCTTTGGAATGTTCCTTAAATTGCAAAGATGCTCTCACTTACGTTCATCAGGGTGAGTAGATCTTACAGTAAGACCATATGTATTGGCTTTCTTCTCAACTGATTTCATTCCACCTATCCATTATAACACTTGCATCCCTTTTTTAATTAACAGCTAAACATACTTATCTTCTCTTTTTCTCTACTCCTTTTTATGTTTACTTTTTCCTTAGACCAGAGGACTGCTGGCAAGCCCAGTAGCATCTGGTTTTACAATCCCTAAAACCTTTAGGCTCTGTTTATAAGTAACAAACAATTATATTGGTTAGGTGCGGCCAGTGAACCCTTAATGGCCACCATTAAGCATCAAGTTGATAGTTAATTATAGCTATGTAAATCTTGAGGAAGCAAAACAAGAAAGTATGTGGTTTAAATGAGAGATGAGGAAATGATTAGTACATAAAACAATGTTTTTTAAGCTTGTCAACTTTATGATGTGTGGACTTCAACTCCCAGAATCCACCAGCCAGCATTTCAATTCTTCATTTAAAGAGGACTGGTCATTCTCTACAGAAAAGCAGAATGTCTTAAAACCAGGGTGGATTTGATTTAAATCGAGTTGATTTAAATCACAATTTAAATCATGATTTAAATCACTAGTAAAAAGGCTTGATTTAAATCAACTCGATTTAAATCATAATTTTTAAAGAGCAACTGTCATCTCTGCTACTCCTTTGACCCACTGTTGACTCACCGATAGTCCCAGTGTTGCAGAATATACAGCCTCATGCTACATAACTAAGCTCCATTTCATGCTGAATAAACTAAATTATTTATGTATCTTAAATAGAAAACTATCTTATGATAGATTTTTACCCCAAAAGTTTTTTATTAAAATAAATTCAATAAAAATTTAAAAAAATCGATTTAAATCAAAAAAATCTGATTTAAATAAAAAAAAATCTGATTTTTTTTTATTTTTTTTAAAAAAAACATTGATTTTTATCCACCCTGCTTAAAACACACCATTAGCTTAAACAGGTTGATCTCGTATGTTACTTATAGTAGTGTGCTAATCAGTTGTTGGGATAACATATTCTTGTTTAGATTCATTTTATGCATGCTGCTATATAGAACATTACACTTAAAAGGACAGTGTTGCCTTGTTTCACCAGCTCTTGTGCCTGTACAATTACATTTGCATAGTTGTCCAAAACATTAAGGACAAAGCATTTTGACTTTATTCTTTCTGCCCAAATGATAACATTTCTGCCAGCCCTGTTCAATTTGGGGTTGTTAGAAACCCTTTTGTTACTCTGTTCTCCTTTCCATTGGTGACATCAGTTTTTTAAGAAGTTATAATTCTCTTTGGGATATATTTGCATGTTTTAGAAGGCCAGGAAACAGAATTTATGTCTGCCCAACCCAGAATCTTGCTGATCTATTAAGAATTACATATTCATATATCATTTCATCATATCTGATAATAAATCCTTTTAATAGTTAATGATAGGAGTTGCAGTTCTGATATGCCTGTTACTAAGTTGAGGAATTACTAAGTATCAGTAATCAAACTTCATTTACATACTGTACTTTTATTTCACTCTTTGAAAATGACTGTGTGGTTTTAAGCCTCCAGTCTTACTTCATAGGAAGGGCATCTAGGCAGAGTCCCTGGTAAGTTAATTAAAGGGAGGAAACGTCTTCAGGTAACATGGCCTCAAACTATTTGAAAATATAAACAGGAGGCCTTGAATTTAACACATCATCCAGAAATGGACATAATGGTTTTTGGTGCTATATAATCTTATCCAGGAAATCCAATACATTAATATTTTTTCCTGACATATTTCAAACCCATGAGATAGATAGATAGATAGATAGATAGATAGATAGATAGATAGATAGATAGATAGATAGATGGATAGACAGACAGGCAGGCAGGCAGACAGACAGACCATTGAGATTGACTTAAGCTATGTAATATCAGGGTTCAGTAAAAATATGAAACTAAATAAAAACTGTAAGAATTCTAAGGTCTTTGCCATTGGGTAGAAAGCAATTTATAAATCAAATAAACAACAAGCTAGGTAAATAATTTGCTTTAAGGTTTAAGTTTAAGTATTTGATCACAGGAATCAAATTTTGTTCAAAAATGTTTAAGTTTTATAATTATAGAAGTTGCTTTAAGTGTTGGCACTCTGTTCAGAAGAATGAGAATTTTAGGGAGGCAGTCTTTCTCTTGGGAGTAAAATTATGCATGGAATGTGTGGATATAAATTTGTAGTGTAAAATGAGTTTCTTTATTGTCTAGTAATAAAGAAACTCTCTTGCAATCATTCACCTACTAGTAAGAAAAGGAAATTCCACTGTTTAAGGGGTAAATGTTATTTCAATATATGCATAAATTTTGTGCTTGCATTTTGCACAATAATCATGTAATTTCTTTGTCCAATCAGAGGTTTTTAAAATGCAGATATACTGTAAATGCTCTATAAAAACCTGTTAATATAAATATTGCTTTACAGTAGTACATGTATAGCCTATCATGATTTAAGGATTCATCTAGCATTTCCACCACAGTTAATTTCTCTCAATCTGATTGACTTTTATGTAAAACGGAAGCAGAAATTTTAACACCGTTACAGTTTGCTTCTTTTTTTTTTCTTTCTCCTGTGAAACTCTGCTTTGCTATAGACAAATATATTATAACTAAGGAATTAAGTGGTCTGTCCAAGTTTTTAGGCCTGTGTATAATTCAGATTAAGATACTCACTGGGAGTATTTTAAAGTTCCTAGATGAAAAGTTTCACATCTTTGCTTGGGGACTGTTGAGACTTGTTTTATTCTGTACACCCTTAAGTCCTTAGTTCTAACGTGTTGAGCTTAGTTTTCATATGCCTGTTTGTCTAAATCGTGAGCATTTCATAATAGCATTGGTTTCCCTACACATCTGTTATTATATCTCTCTGCCGGGTAAAGGAGTCTGGTCTTGTAATAATAATTGGGCGTTGAGAACTTTGAAACAGGTTTCTTAATTGCTTTGTGATCAAGGAGTGGAAAGTCAAGCTAAAGAGTTGAAGGCTTCCCTCAGAACCCATTAAGGAGTAGAAAATGACCAGAATGTTTGCTTATCTATTTCATTGCTGGAATATGTGCTGATTTCAGAATATAGTACACACATCCAGATATAAGTTTTTTCAAGGAACATTCCCATATTATGCTGCTAATGGTGAGTGCTAAATCTTTAATTGCATGTTTGAAGTGGATTTGTTATTTTTGTGCATGTTTGTAAGGAATATGATGGGAATCTTCCGGTTAACAGTTCTGTTTTCATATCTGTGAAAGCACTATAGAAATATAAAATATTTGTTATGTGTCTGTTGAACACTATAAGACAGCATGTGCCTCTGAGATAGTGTAAGCATCAAAAGGATAATAGATCAAGAAAGTCTAAAATAAGATGCTCTTTATATATACGTTTTATGAGGTTTGCAGTGATTTCAAATGTTATCTGAATACATTTGAAAATGGCCATATCATTTTTCAGCTTTGCTGTTAATCTGCAAATATTTTTGTATTCTGTAAAGCTATTGATTAATAAATTCTATAAACAATGATTTGGCTCTGTTTTAAGCAATATCAAGGAATCTTTGTCCATGTTACCTGTGAGGTCATTAACATAATGAACCACCTATTCAGAAGTTCAGCTTAATGACACTTGCTAATAGTAGAGAAATGAGAGAATTCTATTATCTTGAGTATTTAAATTCTGAATGAATATACAATCTAATTCTAGTTCAACTTTGGATTTTATAACATAAAATGAGGTATATTTCCATCCCTTCAACTTTGTAAGCAATTTAGTTCTATTTGGAATTCCTTCTTTTTCAGTTTTCTGCTTCCAACACAAATACATTTAAAAGGATTGCTTCTCACTTTTGGTCTGTGTCTGTCTTACATCAAGGGCAGAGAGTGAAGCAGGCAGAAGAATGTTCAGAGTAGATTTACCTGAAAGGGTTCAGTTCAGAATTTCATCACTTCTTTCAAGTGTGTGATTCTAAAAGTCATCAGTATATCCTGAAAGAGAGTTGAGATATTTGATCCAGTGCTATCAGATAACTTTTGTGTTGCTCTGACCTTCCCTTTTCCTTGTTGAGGTCATGATAGGAAGGCAATTTCATGGTAGGAAGGCAATTTCAGAGCATCTTAGGCAGTGGTGGGTTGCTCCCAGTTTGCACCGGTTCGCAAGAACCAGTAATAAAAATTTGTAGCAGTTCCAAGAACCGGTAATAACATTGGCTGGCCATGCCATGCCTCTTAAGGTTGTAGAAAAAATGCTTTTAAAAGTAAAAAAAAAAAGTTGGCCATGTCCACCCAGTCACATTAATCCCCACCAAGCCACGCCCACAAAATAAGCCACACCCACAGAACCGGTAGTAAAAAAATTTAGAACCCATCCCTGATCTTAGAGAAGGCAGATTTTTGGGACCATTTTCAAGAGGGATTCAGGCCTGGCAGGATCTAGATAGAGGAGTTCATCCCTTCTGCTCCTGTTAAACCTCTCAGACCATGGTATCCTCAACAGTCTTTGGGAATTAAGGGTTGGTGGCACTGTGCTCCAGTGATTCCATTCCTTCCTTAGTGTGTGATTTCAATCAGTGCTTGGAAGTGAAGAGACACCAGGAACCTTTCATAGGTTGGGTGCAATGAGGCTTGATTCTCTTCTCATAACTTTTAAACATGTACCTGAGAAAGTAAATGTTTCTTGCCACTAGAGAAAGATCATCTGTTAATTTGGAGTGACCCTATTCTATATTACAACACTGGCTCGTCCAATGGTGACGTTGAAATAGTGCTGGAATCCATGTGACCTGAGTGGAAAGAAACGGGCTGTAGCTGAAACTAAGCAAATTGGAGTTGCTGCTCATTCAACACAGTTCTATCTCACATTTTTTGCTGAAAAGAGAGAAAAGTAATGACTTAATGGATTTGATGATTGAAAAAGAACTAAACAAGGGGCTGAAGAAATTGTTTCATATTAAGGAGGAAGGTTTGATAATTTGGCTAATTTCTGTTGCAAAGAAGTTAGAGGTCACTTATTTTTCTTTTGTTCTCTTAGTCATTTTTTTCATGTTTTTTTTGCACATTCTCTTTTTATTTTTTTCTTTTATATGTGTCTTTTATTGGTAAAATATTTAATAAAAATTACTTTTAAAATGGCAATGTTCTGTGTTGCTCAGGCACTGTCCCTGGAAAACCAGGCCCAAGATTCAGGACACTTTCTGCATTACTACTAGATGGGCAGATGCAGTGGTCAGGAGAACATACAGCTTCAGCTGGCACACCAGTTGCAGCCTTACATGCAGTGGGAGGGACAGTAATGTAGGTTCTCATCACTACCCTGAATGTGCTTTACATGAACTGCCCAAAAACATTAGGAACAGGGGTAGGTTCTAAATTTTTTTACTACCGGTTCTGTGGGCGTGGCTTATTTTGTGGGTGTGGCTTGGAGGTCATGTGACTAGGTGGGCGTGGCTAGCTGGTCAGAGTCATTTCTGGAAGGTCCTCGCACTTACGACCGGTCCTCGCACTTACGACCCGACTCATTTGTTTGCTTTTAACACTGATCAGCTGTAGGACGGCCCTTTGAAGCACCGCGGCAAGAGTTTAAACAGTTTTTTTCCCTCTAGTCATCAGCTGGGACTCAGGAGGCAGCAATAGATTGGGGGTGGGACCAAATAAAAGGTAAGAATAACGTGGGTGGGGGGGGGTGGGGGGAGGGCGGGGGGGGAGAACTGGTTCGGCGACGTCATATCGTCACCGCTACCGGCTCGGCCGAACCGGACCGAACCGGGAGGAACCCACCACTGATTAGGAACCTATGCTAAATACCATGAGTGCATTATTCTTGTACTGCAAGTTTTGCATTGGCTGCCAGTAGGTTTCCAGTGCTGGCTTTAACTTGTAAAGTTGTATATGGCTTGGCACCAAAATCCCCATAGTTCTCCATTACTTTTTTTATCAGCGGGGTGCAGCAGGGTTGAGGTTAGGAAGAATAGTTTCTTTCTATAGCCCCCATAGTATGAAACAACCTTTTTCCCTGCAATGAGATTAGCTCAATATTGCTGGCCTTCTGGAATCAAGTTAAGCAAACCCTTTTCTAAAGGGCTTTTTAAATTAGTTCAGCAAACAATAATGTTTATTGTTGTAATTAGGTTGCTGGTTTTAATTTTTGTATCTGTACTGCATTTGTTATTATATTATGGACTTTTTTTTCTGTACACCACTGAAAGTTGTAGGATTGCACTGGTTGAAAATTCTAATATATACATAATATAATTCTGATATACAACTTTTAATTGCAAGTGAGATAACATTTTTAAAAATTCTGCATAAAATGTTCGTCATTTACTGTGTTAAATTTTCTGCCTTATGATTTTATTTCTACTACTCGGAGTCTATTTCTGCCACCTTATTCTTCCTACTATTGCACTGAACAGGAAATTAGACTAAATTAACACTGAGACCCTTCCAACTCTATGATTTTATGATAATTGTCTATTTAGACCTTTGTTTCCCAACCTGATATCTCTGAATGTGTTGGACTGTAACTCTAGTAATTTTCAGGTAGCATGACTAGTGGTCACGGATGATGGACTTAATGGCACATCACCTCTAGAGCTTTATGGAAAGCTTGAAGTCCCTCCTGCCTTTCTCTTTCTGGTAGCAGGGATAGTGTGCTACAAAATGAGACATTGCTGTGTGAGTGTGTCTTTTCAGGGTATTTAGAGAGAATGGAGGCAGAAGAGAAATCATGCACGCTTGGTTCAGTCATGCTGGAAGAGAGTGAATTAGTTTTTCTTTTAAGCTGCCTAGCACCACTATTTGGCCTGCAAAACTTACGGTTTCCTTTTTATGGTATACAGGGTAATTGAAAAACTCTTTAAGTTATGAGTACATTGATTATTGTAAAAAGTTAAAGGTTCCCCTTGCACATATGTGCTAGTCGTTCCCAACTCTAGTGGGTGGTGCTCATCTCCGTTTCAAAGCCGAAGAGCCAGCGCTGTCTGAAGACGTCTCTGTGGTCATGACTAAACACCAAAGGTGCACGGAACGCTGTTACCTTCTCACCAAAGAGAAGGTGCCTATTTTTCTACTTGCATTTTTACATGCTTTTGAACTGCAAGATTGGCAGAAGTGGGAGCTCACCCTGTTACGTGGCACTAGGGATTCGAACCTCTGAACCGCCGACCTTTCGATCGACAAGCTCAGCATCTTAGCCACTGAGCCACTGAGCCACCGCATCCCTACATTATTACATTACGCACCTCCCTACATTATTATTGTTGTGACTGGTTTATCTGCAATTATTTGTACAGGTAGTCCTTGACTTGCAACCATTCATTTAGTGATCGAAGTTACAACAGCACTGAAAAAAGTGACTTATGACCATTTTTCACACTTTCAACCATTGCAGCATCCCCATGGTCACGTGACCGAAATTTGAATGCTTGACAACTGGTATTTAAGATGGTTGCAGGGTCCCTGGGGTAATGAGATCATAGTTTGCAACCTTCTGACAAGCAAAGTCAATGGGGGCGCCAGATTCATTTAATAACCATGTTACTAAATTAACAATTACAGTGATTCACTTAACAACTGTGGCAATAAAGGTAGTAAAATGAGGCAAAACTTAACTGTCTTGCTTAGCAACAGAAATTTTGGGCTCAATTGTGGTTGCAAGACGAGGACTATCTGTATACATCTGCTAACCAACCAGGTCAGTTTGCTGATTGCTTAAAAGTGTATTGGTGCTCTATGAAAGAGGAAAACTTGTGCCCAACATTTGAAAATGAATTAGATAAACAGTAGAGGAAGACAGAACAGGCATTGAATTCAGTGAATTTATTGAATACTTTATGCCACCAACTTATCTTCTCTCTGAAATCATTTTTTAAAAATTCTTCCTGACTTATATCTCCCAAAGAAAGCAAATAGATAGGGAGCGTTTGAAATAATTGTGAATTCTGAACTTCTTTAATATTGTATGAATTATTCAATAATTATTGATTCAGTTACCTAATCATCTTTCATGTTAACCACTTTATAGGTATGAAGAGTGTATTTATATTTCAATGTTATATACCTGTAATTAAATGTTTTCAATTTCTTTCCGGGGATAAATGTTCCCCACTTTTTAAATCATCCCCAGAATTATTAGTTCTGAAATTATATTATATTGCAATACAATAGATGTAGGTATATTTTTGTTTTGTTAATTAATTGAAGTGGTTTAATATAATAGCATTTTAAAAATTCCTGTATAATTTTGAAGAGAAAATTCTTATTAAAACTTTAAACTGAAAAGCATATCAAATAGTAGAATCTGGTTGAAAAAAGAAGTCTTGCAGATACCTATACTATATGCCACAACCATTAACATGAAATACGATCAGTATAGATTAAAACTATATGCTTTGCCCCACCACTCTAATTTTAATAATGTTTTTAGAATTTCTAATCACACAAAAAAAGTTCTAAAGCCGATTTAAAAAAGAGGGAGAAAAGGGTCACTCTTGGCACATACCTTGATATTCTGATATTAATTTAATCAGGGAAAGAACATATTATTAATCATTATTTACAGACTTAATAAATGATACCCAAACAAAATGTAAGACAGCCAAAGAAAATTAAATTTTCCTTCTGAAGTGTTCAAGAATCCACATTACAGGTTTTTTCAGCATTTAAATAAATTATAATAAGTTGAATCTTGTCTTTTTTGGCAAGAATGTCAATTACAGATATTACTAGCTTATAAATGAACTTTTATTATATACTAGCAATAGCACTTAGACTTATATATCACTTCACACTGCTTTTACAGCCACCTCTAAGCACTTTACAGAGTCAGCATATTGCCCCCAACAATCTGGCTCCTCATTTTACCAAACCTGGAAGGATGGAAGGCTGAGTCAACCTTGAGCCGGTCAGGAACAAACTCCAGGCTGTGGGCAGAGTTTGCCTGCAATACTGCATTCTAACCACTGCACCGTCATAGCTCCTGCCAGCTATAACATGCTCAGCCTGTGATCACTTAAATTTCATACTGAATGAGGGGCCATTTGCCATAGCCACTATTCTCCCTTTCCCCTCTATTCTCCCAAATCCGTGGAATAAAATAATTTACTTTCATAGCTGCAACTATCCCACTTAACATGATCTCATTCAATCACTCAACTGTTGATTCAGCACAGAGTCAATTGCAAGGGCCACAAGAGTTCCAATTTGTCAGTTAATTCAGTTTAATTGACCTTGTATGTTAGATGTTACATGCTGTTAATAGGGCCCTTAATGTTGTTCTGGCTCAAGCCGTAAATTTCCCCAGACTTTCTCCAGAAAGTTCCTCTTTATCAGTATATTTCCCCAAAGGAGAATCAGTGACTGTTATATACCAACTACATGAATCTCATCCAGGGCTATTCACAGTAGTCCTCACGTGAGCAGTATTGATCAGTTGTTGGCTGTGTCTTTAATTTGTTTGGCTTTATTTTAATTGTCAGCTACCACCCATTGCCATGTAACATCCTGTCTTCTTCCCAATCACTATGATACTAGACAGGAATCAGGATTTCTTGCAGTGCCTTACCAATGTCCTTTGTATAGCTTTCATTTTTTTTTAGAAATCTTGCATTTCCTTCTTAGCAAATTTATACCCAAATTATTGCTCCAGGTGTTTTGTATGGCAATGCTATATGCTTTGTTAAAGACTGACAAGCCATGCTCCTTTTCTCATTGTAATGCACTCATTTTAGCAACACGCTTTACCCTTTCTGCAGAGTACAGTTTGCAATCAAGAAGGATATGTCCTAAATCTTTAATGGCTAGTGCTGCAAAATGCCCAGTCTTTCTTCAAATGGAACTCCGTGAAACCTGCCATGACTTCTGTGGAGTCCAGTTGTTCGAATCAATCTCTAGAAAAAGTTCTTCTGAGATGTTGAGGCATGTAAATTGCTAAGTATTTTTTTTAATTGGCACACTGATTTGTTTTGAGCCAGCCACTTCAAAGACTTAACATATTTAAGTGCTGCAATATAATCTTGGGCAGCCACATCAATGACTGTTTGAAAGCTTCCTTGGCCTTTAGATCTGATTGAACTGGGAATTGGATGGAAGATCCATATTTGCGAGATGACATTTGAAATTGGGCAGTCCAAGAGTGAGGTTGAACCTCACTTCAAAACACAGCTTGAGGTTGTGTGTTATGCAATTGCTCTTTGAAACACATCTTGGGTAATCTAACTGGGTCCATGCATAGGAACTTCAGCCAGTAATTGAATACTTTAATTACTAAATGGCTTTGTATAGGGGTATAACCTTGCCCTTACTGCTGGGGCTAGTGTAGACTTATCCTTCCCAAGATGCATTTCAAAATAGTAGTCTTATCTGTTGCAATAAGGGGGCAGTTATATAACCCCACAGTTCTGTGCCATATATGATCATTGGAATTATTTTGCTGTAACATAACTTTATGATTGGAATTAGAAAACTTTTGTAGCTATGGTTGGTGAACTGCCTTATGGTGTTGGCACAGGCTATAAGAACTCCTCTTAAAATGTGGGCAAGAACCTGTTTCTATAAAAACAAGTCCCAAGCACAAATAGAATTTAACTTGATTTATATGTTCCCTATCCAGACTCCAATTATATTTAGTCTGCCTCTTCTTGAAAACAACTACCTTAGATTTGGACTTATTGTTGTTTGGGTAGTTGAATGTGCAGCACATACTAAACTTGTGTAGTAGTCTTATCATCCCTACCTGGATGTATAAAATCAATACCATGTTGTCTGCATAAAGCAGAATGTTTACATGTTTATTTTTTACTTTAGGATAAGCGTAGAATGAAGGGACTTTGGGATATTAGGAGTCCTGGTGCAGTGGTTAGAATGCAGTGTTCCAGGCTAACTCTGCCCACAGCCTAGGGTTCGATCATGACGGGCCTTGGGGCTTGAGGTAGACTCAGCCTTCCAGCCTTCCGAGGTCGGTAAAATAAGGACCCAGATTTTGGGGGGCAATATGATGACTTTGTAAACCGTTCAGAGTGCTGTAAAACACTATGGAGTGGTATATAAGTAAGTCCCATTGCTATTGCTATATTGATAATATGCAGATTAAACAAAATGGGAGCCAATATACATCCTTGTCTCACTCCTTTGTTGGTACTAATTTTTCCTGTTAGGGAACAGTCCGTTCCTTTGCGTGTCCTTAGATATGATTTTGAGTATAATGTTGCCCACCTGGTATTACAGTGGCTATATGTTTTGGTAAACTTTGGAATTTACGAGAATTGACAGGATAACCGACTTGGAAGGGACCTTGGAGATCTTGTAATCCAATCCCTGCTCAAGCAGGAGACTCTATACCTTTTCAGACAAATAGTTGTCCAATTTTTTCTTAAAAACCTCCAGTGATGGAGCACCTACAACTTCTGAAAGCAAACCATTCCACTGATTAATTGTTGTAACTGTCAGGAAATTTCTCCTTATTTCTAGGTTGGTTCTCTGCTTGATTGGTTTCCATCCATTACTTCTTGTTCCGCCTTCAGATGCTTTGGAGAATAGGTTGACCCCCTCTTCTTTATGCAGCCCATTAGATATTGAAACACCGCTATCATATCACCCCTCGTCCTTCTTTTCATTAACTTCTCCTTTTGATTTCAAATGTTGCATTGTTGCTATTAAATGTGTTTTATAGCAGAACCATACGTTCAGGAGAATGTTCATTTAAAGTAGTGTGGGGTTGGGGCCCTTTATATTTTGCTTGGCTGCAGTTTTTATCTCAGGTATTTCTACTGTCATTGGTGAGGTTGATGGAAGTTGTTCAACAGCAACATCTGGAGGGCTATGTGTTTCCCAATCCTTATTTTAGAAGATGCTTAGTTTTTCCCCACCTTATTCTTGACAGCCTTACAGGTTGATCTGGTTATGCGGATCCCAGGGGCAGTTTTGGCAAAGAAGTTGATGCTGATAGCTGACTTTTTGCTTTGTAGCACTGCACGTAGCTGTTTGTTTGTTTGTTTGTTTGAATCAAACTGATGTGTATCAAAGAAAATGTATGCAGACTGTTCTTAAGCATTATGTTTGAGAAATACGTCTCTGTTTAAGATTGTGAAGGCCAGATATTTATGTTTTAAAATTGCCATTCAACATTCAGACAATTTACTGCCCTAAATATTTGGTTGATTCAGTTTTTTATTTATTTATTTTTTTAATTTTATATTTCCCATTTCCAAACTGCCCATCTCCCTCACAGTTTTTGCTTCATTTTGTGTGCTACTCAGATGGCTCACCTGTTTCCTCCACAAATTCAACAATTGATACATCAAACAGCCCCTAGGGTTTAGTTAATTCACTGTTTTTACAAGCTGATTTAGCTAAAGATATACTGTACAATATATGTATAAAAGTAGACTTTATCCCATATAAAACATATACATTTTGCTGGATTTATAACTGCTAAACTATGCATATTATATATTTATTACTTTATGGATGACTTTCTAACCAATGTTTCCTCAAAAGCAATTCCTCCCCCCAAAACAATAAAACAAATAAAATAAAATTGCTCTTAAAATCTCTAAAGTACAGTTTGAACTTTTCCAGAATATAAGCTTGGAGTGCCTGAAAATCACAGAAAATGCCTGAAATTGTTTCCTGCTATCTGAATTCCTATTGTAGTTTAAAGAGGCAGACCAAGCAATATATTAAATTTAAAAGACTGCTCAATAATAACATCCCTGAAGCTAATTATGTGGCATTTAATTACTGACAGCAAGCAAAGCACTGATGGAAGTAAATTAGTTGCTTCTTTTCTAACCATGAGGTTCATTGGACAGATCAAGAGAAGTGCTTCCTCGGATGACTACCTTTTTCCATGGGATGGCTATATGAATTTGGCAAAATTTCTGGCTAAAACATTCTGAACTTTGGTCAAGTGAAGGCAGGTTATGAACACATGAAGAAGCACCTAGAAAAATATTGTCGGTATTCCTAAAAGTGTACCTAAGTCATACTGCACTCTACCTGGGACTAACCTTGAAGAGTATTTGGAAGATGTAGCTGGTTCAGTCTTGAGTGCTCCAAGGACTGTGCATATAACACCTCTGTTCTTGAGCTACATTAGATTCTAGTTCTAGGTCCAATTCAAGAAGTTACCGTAGTTATCACCTTTAAAGCTCCTGATGGCATGAGATCAGATTACCCAAGGAACAGTCTTGCCTCAATTACACCAAATCGTCTGGAAAGTAGGAAAGGTATGTTACAGACTCTATCAGTTAAAATCAGAAAATGTACCTTACAGATTTCATCAGTTAAAGAATTTTGATTGGCAGGATCTAGGAAAAGAGCCTGCTCTGCTCTTACTCTCACGTGTAGAATATCTTACTCCCAGAGATGAGGTTGTCCATCTTGGCCTTTGGTGGTCGAAGAATGGCACACAATCCTAGGAATGGCTAATGGCTTGAGGGTGCTCCCTCTGCCTTTTTAAAAACTTTTTAACTTGTCTTCTTAACCCTGCTCTTATTTTATTTTCACTCTGTTTTTAATTATATTTCTTTTTTTATGGTTTTATTGTTTGCATCTGTAAACCACCAAGAGTCATTTGGACAGTGACATGAGTGGTATTTAAACTGAATAAATAAATAAAAGACTTTTATGATGGTGGTGAAGAGCTGTCCCTAGCATTAAAATGCTAAAACAAAGCTATAAGAGACATGTAGTACAATCTAAGGCATGTTATATTTTATATCCAGTTATATTTTAAGTCCATTCACTATCCTCTGGTGCATTTTTATGTCTAGCTGACAAATGGGCCATAGTGGATATAGAAGTTACTTCATAAAGTAACTTCAAGAATATATGCAAGAAAATATTGCATATATATTTTTGTTTGAAATGAATTCAGTAATGTCACTGCGATTTTTCAATATATCAGATATATTGAAAAATCGCAGAGACATTACTGTATTCATTTCAAACAAAAATATATATGCAATATTTTCTTTTAGCCAAACTATTTTTTCAATTACTAAACAAAGTGTCCCAATTTAAGAGATTATGCTTTCATGAAATAAAAAAAAAATTCTTTAGGGAATAGGTTTCAAATATTGATAAACTGAGGGTATCAAAATATTTCTTACAATTTCATATTCCTGGATGTGAAATGAGTTATTCTCTGTTCCCCTTTTGTGGGGGGAATCTGCTGGTCCTCCTCATAGACCTTTGTATTTTCTTGCTGTTTATATGATAACCCTGGGAGTAGGCGCCGAATTGCAAATATGTAGTACACACCCTTTGGTTTCCAAAAGTATGTAGGTGTATTAATTAATTTAACAGTGTCATTTTACAAAGCAAGGTGAGTGGATATCTTGATATTTTACTTGTGGATTTCTTTCTGTAACGAATAAAGGGACATATGTAGCTTGTTTGAGAGATTATCGGCAGTGACTGTCACAGTCAGACACAAAAGAAATTTAAATCAGATTTTCTTGATTTAAACCAGATTTTTTTTTAAAAAAAAAATCAGATTTGTTCTTTTTGGCTTAAGCTTTAGAATTTAATATTTTCAGCTTTTCTGTTTGCAGGCTATTTTATGAAAAATACCAGATTTGTTGGGTATTTGCTTAGAAAGACTTAATTTATACATTCAGAAAGATTGTAGAATGGCACAAGCCAGGAATTTGTGTTTCTTTAAATTATGCTAAGCTACTACTCGAAGTAAACTCAACTACTGATTAGTGAAAATAAAAAATACAGTTCAGAATGCCTAAAGGATTTTTTACCTTTAACATAAAATATTCCTGTGCTGTTGATATTAAATAATAATAATTCATGTGTGCATGATGCATGAAGAAAAAAGACTTTTGTTTGCGCTTACTGGTATTTTGGGCAGTTCAAATGTTTGGCCCAGTTTTCATTTATCCTTTGTTATTTTGATGAATATTAGTATTTTTCAAATGATGCTAAGAATATTTTTTTGCTCTTAACATTCTAGATTTCTGAACAAGACTTTTCACAATTCATTCTGCAATGTAGTAACAAGGAATTGTGTTTTGAAAAAAAGAAGACCTGGATTTTAAACGATAGCCTTTCTCTTATATCACTGCTGCTATCATTTTCAAGAAAATTCTCCTTTTCTTTTGACGTAGGAAGCTGCAAAATATGTGCTAATGGCTTTTTTTAAAATTGTGGCACATAAATTTTTCTTCTAGATGTGAGTTTTCGTATTGCATATGAACAAGAGAGAAAAATGAGAAAAACTGGTGCAAGTAACTTAGACTAGCAGCTGTGGACTGACAAATTTGAAGCAGTTTGGAAGACTAAGAGTCTCCTCATCTGTCACTGAATAATTCTTCAAGGGCACCTGAGGCATGGAACATGTTTGTGCAATTTATGGTTAGTGCAGCTGTAACTCTCCTGAGCCAGCTGGATTTGATTAAAATTACCCGTGTTTTGGTTCCATCCTGTTTTGCCTGCTGCACTTGAAAAATGTACAAAAGTTGCAGTTGGTGCAAAATGCAGCCACAAGCACTAAATCTTGCAGATAGTAGGGAATTGTGTAATGCTTGTATTGAGAGTTCTGTGCTGGTTGCCAGGTGCTTACGAGGCACAATTTAAGATATTGATGTTGTACCATTAAACCCACATTGGTTGATCTCAAAAAACTAAGCAGAGTAGGACCTCGTAATTGCTTTGATGCAGGGGTGGGTTCTACTTACCTTTACTAGCGGTTCGCAGCGGGGCCGCACACTTTTCTGCGCATACACAGAAGCATTTTGATGATGTTGGGGTCGGTGGGCGGAGCCTCCCACCAGTTTTACTACTGGTTCTATAGAACTGGTGCGAACCGGGGGGCAACCCACCACTGCTTGGTTGGTGTTGGAGAACAATACCCCCCCTCTGGAAGAGGGCTTAAGTGGGAAATTACTCTGCACTCACTATGTAAATACAAGAAAGCAAGATCTGCCCCCCCAATCCTCGACTTATGACCACAATTGAGCTCACAATTTCTGTTGCTAAGCAAGACAGTTGTTAAGTGAGTTTTATGTCATTTTACAACCTTTCCGGTTACAGTTGTTAAGTGAATCGTTGCAGTTGTTAAGTTAGTAACATGGTTGTTAAGTGAATCTGGCTTCCCTATTGACTTTGCTTGTCAGATGGTGGCATAAAGTGATCACATGACCCTGGCACACTGCAACCATCATAAATATGAACCAGTTGCTAAGCATCCAAATTTTGATCACATGACCATGGGGATGCTGCAACAGTTGTAAGGGTGAAAAAATGGTCATAAGTTGCTTTTTTCAGTGCCATTGTAACTTCAAACGGTCACTAAAGAGATAGTTGTAAGTCAAGGACTACTGTTAGTCTTGGGAGTTCTGGTAAAATAGAAATTGAATAACAAAGTAGCTTGTCTGAACTCTACATGTGTTGCACCTGACAGATGGAAAGCTGCAGTCTTGACTTGGAATTTAAAGGGGAAAAAATCATGGTATGGTCTTTTAAGTGTAAATGCTTAGAGCCTAAATATCTTGAGGGACCCTCTTTCCTACACTGAGCGTATTTGGATATTAGTGTCTTCAGAGGAAATTCTTTTGAAGAAGTCCCTGCTGTGACCGAGTCATATATCTTGCATGCAGAAGAGGACTTTTGGTATGCTTCCTAACTATGGAATGCGCTTTCTTAAGAATTGCAAATTATAAGTATGTACCTATTTTGCTTGTGCCTGGAACCGGCCAAAAATGCGACATGCAGAGGCCAAAAACGGGGCATGTGGAGGCCAAAAATGCGACATGCAGAGGCGGTGATGGGCTCTGGCGATCCCCACAGCCTGGAACAGCTAATTGGTGGTATTCTGGGAGGCCGATCCAGCCGCCAATGATCTGTTTGTGCTAAATCAGGTTGTGATAATGTGCTCAAGTTTACCAGGATGTTTGCTGTTTGCCGCAAGGATGCTAGCCAAATGAATACCGATGGATGTTGGTAGGCAGAGGCAGAATTTTTTTTCCTTGTTTTCCTCCCCAAAAACTAATGTGCGTCTTATACTCCGGAGCGTCCTATACTCCAAAAAATAGGATAAATCACTTCTTTTTTAGTGATGTAAACTGAACTGTTGAAGAAATTTCTAAAGCCCCATCCCCTTTGTAGTTTACAGCAACATCAGCATGTCTCTGCTACTCAAGTTTCTTCCCTGATCATCTAGTAGCCTCAGCCCATGATTTAAACAGCTGTATGCCATTATTTGGCCCCATTATTTGTGGGATGCGGTGGCTCAGTGGCTAAGACGCTGAGCTTGTTGATCGAAAGGTCGGCAGTTCAGCGGTTCGAATCCCTAGTGCCACGTATCGGGGTGAGCTCCTGTTACTTGTCCCAGCTTCTTCCAACCTAGCAGTTCGAAAGCACGTAAAAAATGCAAGTAGAAAAATAGGGACCACCTTTTGTGCACCTTTGGCGTTTAGTCATGCTGGCCACATGACCACGGAGACGTCTTCAGACAGCGCTAGCTCTTCGGCTTTGAAACAGAGATGTGCACCGCCCCCTAGAGCCGGGAATGACTAGCACATATGTGTGAGGGGGAACATTTACCTTTACCTTTATGCCATTATTTCCGTGTATCTGTTAGCCAAAACCCAAGAATGACTTGTGATTCTTCTAATCTACACTGAGTTCTTTATTGAATCTGTGTGTGACTGAACTGAAAGTTAATAACTTAAATGGCAAACATGTCAACTATTTGACATTCTGAAAAATAATGACCATTTGCAAAAATTCTTTAAAATTATTTTCTGCCTTCAGAGGTTTGACTTATACTTTGCTTCTGCAATTTTTAAAATTAAAAGTATTTTGATTTTTATGGAAAATGTATTACAATTTTCTTGTTAATGCCTCAGATTGCCTGCTTGTATTATTATCAGTCAGTAGGGCTTCAGTCAGAATATATGCCTTTCATGGTAATTGGCAAATGTTTCTCATTTGCAAGTGCCTTGTTTTATGACTTTTTTTCTTTTCGTTTTTTCTTTCCTTTCCACATGGAATTGTACATATTTTATCACATTTAACTGAATAAAAACTAGGAAGACTAAACCTGCCTGGCTTGGGTTCATTTATTTAATAGTCCTATCAAGCTTGCAAGTCAAATTCTTTCAATGCTCAAATCTGTCTTCTTTAACTGCCAGAATGATAGGGCCTCACAATCAACTGGATTTACTGGATCTTCCACTTTCGTTCAACTCATTATACCCCACCTCTGGCAGGCTGCCCTTTCGCTGGGTTCTCTTCATATTGTTTCTCCAAGGTGGCACCAAAACCTTTACACATCCCTGCTTCCTATCTTCTGCTTCAATGTAGGAAGGACATTCTTTTAGGAAAAGTGGCAAACTGCTGGCATCCATCCATCCATCCATCCATCCATCCATCCATCCATCCATCCATCCAGGTTTACTTCAACTTATTTCTTTTTTCCTTCCTTTTTATGTTCAACACTCAACAATTCCTTCTGCTAATTCAAAGCAGAGGCTTAAGTTATCAGGAACAATTAAATTATTTGGCTTAAATAAGTTACCTTAGTATTTGTTTAAAATTACTGTAGAATCAGGTTAACTATAGATCTAAAGACAGGTCTTGTTTATTAGCAAAAGGCCAAGCTGTGACAAAGCCATCTAATGGAAGATTCTTTGTCCCTTCTAACACGTGACATGACATTTCTTTACTGCAGAAAGTATTGCACCATGTGATGTTACTCTTTGGAAGAGAAGAAAACAGAACAAAATCTGGTCTCTGTACCTTGGAATAAAGTAAACACAAACATTCCCCTTGTCACATTGTTTTCTTGTGACTCATTTTCAACTTCTGTATGACCTCAATTCTGCTTGCTTTGTTACATTCAGAGAAAACTTCTGCAGTGCACCCTGATGGCTGCTTGAATTTCCACGGTACAAGAGGACTTCTTTTCCCTTAGAACGCTTCTCTAGCTTCCTGCCTTGTTTCACTTCTCCCTCCACAGACAGTCCTGGGGTTCCTGTCCCTTAATTTTTTTGTTTGCAAAGTCAAGAGTATAAGAGTTCTTTATAAGGATTCAGTACAACAGAAGAAGACTGAATGTGGGAATGAGTGCCCATTTGAATCTGCATGTTAAGTGAATTGACTTGCTGTTAACCATTCTTGCCAGGTAACAAATTCAGGATTAACTTGCTATCCTTTCTTGAAATGTGTAAGTTTGTATCTGTGATCTTGGGTGCACAATTTGGGTACTGTTCTGTTGAGTCGTTCTAGAATCTTTTTCCTAGTTCTTATATTTGCTCTGAACTACTGGCCTCTGCTATTCTTGTTTTAATATTTGCCTTGGGTGTTGTAGTTAAGAATTCATAGTTAGATGGAAAAGTGTTGTGTTCCTTTAAAGCAGTATAAAAGAAGAGTGGGAAGAAAGTCCAATGTCTTGTAACAACTAGAGAAAGACTGGAACTGCACAGTAAAAATCCCCACCATCTGGCCAGAAATACTAATCTAATGAACTGCTCACTAACCATGTTTTGTCTGCCTAACCAATTCCAGGAGGTGTTCATAAGAATTGAAGCTAAAGGGCATGTGTATCGCTGTTAACTCTATAAACTAGACAAAATGAAATTAATAAAAAGTGTAACTATAACTACTGCTGGCAAACCTCGTGGACTGCTACTAACTCACTCAGACGCTTATACTCATTATGCTTTCTGAAGAGTTAGATCTTCAAGAAGTAGAGAGAGCTATTCTTTGCGAAAAATAAATGCAGGTTGCTGTATTCATATGGTTTTGATGACATCACTAAAAAGCAAGATGACTGAGCTGATTTTTTGGGAGAGAAAAGAAACTTTACCAAGAGCATTCTCAACATGAATAATTTCAAAAGCAACTTCCAAAAATATATTGCCTAGATTTTATAGGTTTGGCAGAAATATATGTTGTGATGCTAAATATCTTCTGTTTCTGAAAATCAGTGTAATCTCTTTCTAAAATAATAGAGTTGGAAGGGGCTTTTTAAGCCACTGAATCCAACCCCTTATCAGTGTTGGAATCCAAACTGAAGTATTCCCCAAAGTCTGTCTAGCCTTTAGTTGAATTCCTACAGTAAAAACAAGGTACCTTGTTCTGCTATTGAATTATTATTAGGAAGCTTTTTTCTAACATTTTTCTGACATAAATCAAAATCTCTCGTTCTGTAACTGAAAGCACATTTTGCTTCTTAAGCTCTGGAACAACAGACAGTTGTTACTGACATTCCTGTCTCTTGTATTTAAAGTAGTGTTACCTATCATATTTACCCTCAGTTATATTTTCAAATGGATAAATATACCCAACTCCTTCAATCTTTATAGGGTTTAGTTTTTACCATATTTTTCAGAGTATAAGATGCACCCTTTTATCCTCCAAAAGGGGATGAAAATTTAGGTGCGTCTTATACACCGAATGTAGCCCTGCCCACCCACTGGCCCCCACCCTTTGTCCTGTGCCTTGCAGCAGTTACCTTCTTGCAAGGAAACAGCAAGAGAAAACAGACCTTTTCAGCTTCAGCATAGGTTAATTAGCACAAGTTGATTAGATCGGCCTCCTGACTCTCAGTTGATTTGCTCTCAGTTGTTTTGCGCAGGGTTCTGCTTGCTGCAGAAAGTGCTGGAGCAGATTTTTTCCCGCTAGCTATGCTGAAAAAATGAAACTGAAAGTAAAGCAGGCTCTTTGCTGCAATGTGACAAAATGAGGCAGAGAGAGATTTCTTTTTCTTTTTTCTCACCAAAAAAGGTAGGTGCAAACAATGGGAAATTTAGGGCAAAAGAGGAGCGTTCAAGATTTTAAAACACAAAAGAAAAAAAGCTCTATTTAACTAGAGAATTGTAATAATTGAGATACTATTAATTGTATATTGTGTTGAAATCAGAAATGGTTAAGTTGTGGTTTGGAGGAATATATGGGGGAAATTATTTGGTTTATTATTATTGGTAAATATAATTAATTGATTTGTAAGAAATTGGATTGCATGGAAATAATTGGAATATTCATGTTCATATTGATTAATATACAAAAAAACATAGTTATAACTAATTGATTTATATAAAAATGTTGAATTTGTATTAAACAATTGTAATATTAAATAATTAACCAATGTGAGGATGGATATAAAAATAGATGACAATGGAAGGGGTATAATATAGAATAGAAGGGAAAAATTGAATTTGATTAAGATAAAAGATGAGAATGAAGGGTAATATTGGTTTTTTTAAAAAATAGATGAGGAATAAATATGGCAAAAAGGAAATATAGAAATTGTAAATTTAATTGAAATGACTAAACAGTGTTTAAATTTGTGTACCAGCCAAACACTCTGTTCAAAGAAAATACATTGTATGTTTGTATGTGTGTTTGTCTAAAAAAAAACAAAACTTTTTTTTAAAAAAAACCAAAAATGGTAAGTGCGTCTGATACTCCAAAAAATACGGTAATTGTCTGATATTTCTAGTTACCTTTGTCTAAGCCTATTCCAGTCTTTCCAGCCAAATATTGTATGCTGTCACCACAGAATGAAATTAATTTTTTGCTCTCTGTAATTTGGAAGCTAAAACTCTGTTGATGCAACCTCCCCCCCCCCCCTTATTTTTGCAGCCATTAACACCACCAATTCACATTCAGTGTCTTATCAATGACTATTTCAAAAATGTTTCAGTAGTGGCTATTAAGTCATGGATCTTCATTGCACAGCTTTGTTTCTGCTCTCCCCAAGTTATTTTTAGCAACTTTGGTTTTTAACCCAATTACGTATTTACTTAATTGTCAGGCTGTCCATACCGAAATGGTTTGCTTCTCTGATGTCATGAGATAAATTATCAAATGCTTGGCTGGAATTATATCTACAGCAATTCTATAATCCACTATGGAAGGTACCTAATTAAGATACAAGTTAAGATTATTCTGGCTAGACATCTTTTGGATAAATCCACACTGACCTGGCAATTACTGCAATAGATCTGGCTCTGGAATTTGAAATTCATTCAAAACAAATAGGCATTCCTTGAACATGTTTCTGTCAGTCTCAAGTTTCAATGCTGCTTTTGCTTTTTGCAATTGCCTAGTGATGTACTCTGTCTTGGAGATGTCTGAGCCAAAATACGAGTCTAGTGTGGCTGCTATTGCTTTGTTACCCACTATTTTGCTATTCTGTGATTAATTAATTAATTTTCCCAAGGGTTGTGGAAGGCTGAACCAGCAGGACGAAAACATTACTATGAAGTGTGTAGGCACCCACACATATGAATAAATTGGGGGGGGGGAATAGCAGTTGCCTTCAAAATAAATGTAATAGAGTTGTATTGCATGCATGGCATACACTTATTTATATTTGATTTCTAATTTCCAGTTGACCTCACATGGGCCAGACAGGGACAGCCAAAGGGCTGGATGTGGCCTGGTGACTGTGAAATGCCCAGGTCTGATCTATGGTATCCCTGAGGTGTACTTTACCTTGATGACTTACACTTCTTTGTCATTCCATTATCTGTCCTTTTTTGTTTTCAGATCACCAGGCTTTTTTGGAAGCCATGTTGGCTATTTTTAGCTGATCTCAATTTTTGTGTCTGGAATGTTTGCAGTTGTGCTTTTACCGTTCCTTCTTTTAGGACCGTCACCAACTTAAGCGCCTTCTTCTAATAATTTGAGTATATTGAATCTGGTTTTTTTTTTTTTTTTTTGGATTGAAGGATGTGTCTGCTTTTGTCCACCCCTCCCCCAATCAAGAATTTCATTATTTCATGTTTGCTTTGTTCTGTTGCTGCTACGGTATTTCCAGATCTTCAGCTAAGTATTCCCTATTGACTACTATCAAATTAAGAATAGCTGACAAATGAGCAATTTGGTTAAAGGAACAGTCTTGACAAGAGCTTGTTTCTTAGCAGATGGTGGGAGAGTCAAAGTCCCCCATTACTTTTATTTCCCATGTACAAAGATCAGCCATTTGTTTTGGAAAGGATCACCAAGACATCATCATCTTGGTTGCATAGATAGCAATAAATAACTGCAACTGTGTTGCTTTTATTTATTCTTCCACTTTTTTAACCCAGATGTTCTCTGGAAGATTGTGAAGCTAATTCACTTGAAGTTCTGAGTAGTTATTGATGTTTTTAACATACAGGATGACTCCTTTGTGTTGCTTCTTTAAAAAAAAACCAGTAACAGTATGAGTAATACAACATCTAGAATTTCCAGCAGCATAGTCGTTTGGGAATTGCAGTTGAAAATGGCTTTACATCTTGGACTTGAGCTACCAAAGGGGGCAATTTCTTCCATTTGCATTTTTCACCTTTTTTTAATGAATAATATGGCTTGCTGTTTGAAAAATGTAGAGTACAACAGAAATACAATACCTGTCCTCAAAAAGATAAAGAACTGTCTCCTCTTCCAGGGTCTTGCAAGATACCTGTGATTATTGCTCCACTGTCTCTTTCAGTGCAGATTGTGGTCTGGTTGCTGCTGCTGCTTTTGGTTCATTGTCCATGAGTCAGTATCTCTGTGAATCTGTAAATCAGACATAAAAGCAGTCAGGATTGGTGGGCAAATAGAAAGGGCCAAGGAATAAGATTTGAAATGCTCAAGACTTAAGAGATATTTTTAAACTCTGTCAGATGTAGTCTGCACTGGAGAAAAAAGATTTATTTAGAATAATGGAGGTGACTAATAAGTGTAGGAAAGAGGTACAGGAAAACTCTTTCTTCCCTTTCACAGTCATTCATGTTTTCCGGTCCATATTTGGAGAGCCAGAAATTTCTGAGTAGAGTAAACCAATCAAAATCTGGAAATTTCTTTGTTGATGAGCTGCAATTTATATAGTTCAGTGGTTTAACACTTAAGAGACTTCTGAGGTAGAATCTTCTATTGCTGCAAGTATATTCAGTATAATCAGACCAATTGCTTAATAAACTTTTTTCAAGATTTATTATCATCCTGGCATATCCCTTAGTATTGTTGTTCTTAGTATCCATCCTGCAATTTCTAAATTAAGCATTGATGCACAAATTAACAGCAACAATGGGCACAACAAGATACCAACAAAGTGATGAAGCCAGGCAAAAAGGAGGAAAATATGCTCAGGGCCAAGTACTGGACTGGCCATCTACAGGAATGTGGGTACTGTAGCATGACACATGAGCCATTGTGGACCCCTGCAAGAATGGCCAGAGTTGGAGGCTTCTTCAGCTAGACTGGAGGAGCTATTGACACAACTGTCATGGCCAACTCAGACTCACTAGATCAGGGCTTCTCAACCTTAGCCACTTCCCAGAATTTCAGGGACAAAGAGGAATTACAGGAGGGTCATCAGCCGGAGGGGGATTCAGCTGGAAGAGTTACAAGCAGGGAAAGCTGCATTCCCTAGCAACCAGCAGAGGCAGTTATTATTAGTCTCAGAAGACAGATGGGTGAAGTTAATTCCCTCAGTGCAAGGGCCTGCCTTGAAGAGAGGAGGGCTAAAGAAAGGCACTTAGCAAAACTATTGGCCAGAAACAACCCTGTCCTGCTAAAGGAAAAAACGTGGGTCATGCCTCTCCTATATAAGGGGCCTCATAGGTCAGTTGTTGATGGCTCTCCACTGTGGTCCTCAACTCTTAGCCTGTCTGCTCAAGTAGTGACCCTTGACCCTTATACTACATTGGTTTGACCCAGTACCTCATTTAGGATTTGAACTCTCTCTTGCCTCTAATTTAACCTGGTTGCATTTGTGTGGACTGGTATTTTGGGCATGAGGGACTGTAATTGTTTATTCAAATGTTTTTGCCATTAGAATTCTGTTTAAAAACTCTTTTAGTAAAGATAAGAAAACTTACCTACTAAGTGTTATAAGGAAATTGAGCAAAGAGGTGGCTGAGGGAAAGTGGGAGATATCCCCTCTTCATGAGAGAAAGGCCCAGGAGGAGCAGTTAAAGACGACTGCTTGAGAAGCATTAAGGGATATTATAGTTAATGCTAAGGCCAATCTGCCCTTCTATTTATAAAAACTATTGTAAGGGATGAGTGGAGCGCATGGAGTAAGGGCAGCTGTCACGCTGACAACAATGTTTGGTTTTTGTAATGTATATCATTGTTTGTAAGAAAGTTAATGATAACTGCTTATAAATGGGAGCAGAAAGAAGGAAGGAAAGAAAGAAAAAGTAAGAAAGAGAAAGAAAGAAAGAAAGAAAGAAAGAAAGAAAGAAAGAAAGAAAGAAAGAAAGAGAAAGGCGAGATTAAAGAAAAATGAGAGATTTAAGAAAGTGTTCTAGGAGGGATTCAAAAGATGGTCTGGACAGGATGTGCGGAGGAGGCAAGAAGCAAGTTTATGCTTTACAATCATGGTCAGTGATAAGTAGGTTAAGAAATGTGATTCAGAGGGTTTAAAGTCAAATGTTACGTCTCAAAATCTGATTATCTATTGTACTTTGGTCTGGATTTGTCCTTAATAATGCATGTGAAGGCATTCTAGCCAAAAGAGTGAAAAATATGAACTTTGACATGTTTCTGCTTCATGAAATTTAAGATCTAATGAGGTATGTGCATTTGGAACTTCTTGTCACTGTATGAGTTGTTCGAAAATTGTGTCAAATATTTGTACTGAATTTCTTTTCCTTTCTCTTGGAGACAATAAAAGAAAAAGAAACTTTTTTTTTTTTTGTGGAGAGGTAGTTTGGTGTTGGGATTAAAGGCACCAGGCTAGAAACTGGAAAATTGTGAGTTCTAGTTCTGCAACCAATTGGGTGATTTTAGGTCAGTTCTTACCTCTCATTGTTAAGAAGAAGGCACTGGCAACCCACTTCTGAAAATGTTCCAAGAAAACTTCAGGGATTTATCCAATCAGTTGCTGGAGTCAGGTTTAACTCAAAATTTTTGCATAAGAAACATCAGGGGAGAAATCCCAGTCATAATGTTTTGTTTTCAGGAAAAAGTCTAATGAAAACTTCCCTATCCTTCTTATGGTTTGGGGACTTTTGCTCCTTGGAAACAAGAGCCCTGAAGCAATACTTTTTCCGATCTATTGAATTTGAAAGACAGGTTAAAGCTTGCTTCCCCTCAAAAAAGTGAATTTCGAATATTTTTCAAATTTCTTTTCCTATAGCTGCTTCTTAGGAAAAGGTGGTTGTTCCTCTTGAGGAGATCAAGGTAATAGCTGGAGAAGGAAGTGGGGACGCATGATTTTTGCTTTCCTGGCTCTACTCTGTTGTGCCCTATTGGTTATCTGCTGTGTGCTGCCCCCAAGAGTACTTGGCATTTCAGTTTTTATCAGCAATCTCACCCTCTGCTTTGCAAAATAATAATAATAATCCAGTACTGGCTCTAGGGGAGAAAAAAGGTGGTGGTATTTGCTCCATGCATTTTACCTTTTAAACTCTAAATAGGTTTTGAGGAGAAATTACAGCGTTCTTCAAACATTTTAAAGGTCTCTTAAATTGTGAATGGAATGGAGATTGTTGGATGAGGCAGTTTTTAAACTAAATCATGGGTTCCCCAGAGTCCTCACTCAGCCTATGCCAAGAACCAGAATCTCCCACCAGGAGGGCAGATTTGCATGTTCTGTGTATGAAAGCTAGAACCCAACATCTCCTTGTCTGTGGTAGCATCACGTAGCACTACGGGGCATCTTGAGGAACTAATATTCATTGAAGTGTCCCCTTACCTAGACTTGGAAAACTCAGTCCTGCATTTAAAAGTTGGGGGAGAAGTTTGTTCAGTTAACTCTCCATGAGTAGTAGAGACAGGCAGCCCTCTCCTCAGAGCAAGCAACAGAATAACTTGAGAAGTGTTAGGCCCTACAGAACAGAATATGACACGTCTTGGTGGAGAGAGAGCTCTCTATAATTCTGGCTGTTGATTGTCTTTTTATTAATAGCCTCTCCTGCTGGCACAAATGAAAATGTACCTGTACATACTTCCTGTTATTTATGCTTGCTGATATGGTGATTCACTGACCTTTTGACATCTAATGGAGTCAAGCAACAAGTTTACTGTGACTGCATACATGAACTCTATTTGAACATCGTTCTGTCATTTGGACAAAGCCTATTTGCATTTTAGGTTTTTTTAGTCTATATAAAACTGCACATCCACCTTGGGATCAGCAATTATTATGCTTATATGATAGAAAGCAATACCAATACCCCATCTGGCTCCTGTGTGCAAATCATGCAAAGGTGGTTTGTTTTTCAGTCAATCATCTACACAACAACGCACTGTAATACCTAGCAATGAGAACAGAATTATCTCTGCATAGTTTTGAGGATTTTGTTCAAAGGTGGGAAGGGATGTGTCTTACATGTGGCCTCTTATAACCAAGAAAGCTGCATTGGCATCCCCAACCAAATATCCTTATTAAATAAGGGTGTCTATACTCTAAGCAGACATTTGTTATCCACCATTTGGATGCCAGTTCCTTTATGCAACAGACACAAACTAGTTTAATGGACTAGATAGGAGAAAATGGAAAGATCAAGAATTTTCTATGAATTTACCATACCTGTGCTATAACCTGGGAGTTAACCTATATGAGAGAGAAAATAGAAATATTTTTGGAGGGAAATAATTATGATTTGATTTTGTTTGAATTCCATTCTTGCAGTACTTCTCAAAAGCAGAATTAATTGAATATGGTGTCCTTTACAAACAGTATTAAGATAATACTTTTCAAACTGACGCTGTTAAAAACGTGCTGCCAGATTGTGGGGCAGAACATTTGAACTCCCTAGACTTTGAACTCTGCTATAAGAGCAAACCTAAATTGTCAATTATTTACTAATCTAAAATGGGTGGGTTAGTTTTATTTCTATCCTGCCTTATTAACAGTTTTCAGTAACTGCTGTCTTATGAACACAGGCTATATGACTTTAGATATATAATTATAAATGTAACAGAATTTATTTTTTATAATAATGTTATTAAAATTACACTTAAAAAACAAAAAACTAATTCAAACTTAAAAAGAATAAAAAAGTGCCGAACAGAAAAAACAGAAAAGGGAAAAATATAATACAGTGAAGAAGAAGAAAAGAAATATATAAGAAGGTGACTTCCCCGTCTTTCTCACAAGTGTAAACAATATTAATAGCTAATCACCTCTTCTTAAAATACAACAAATGATGTCTTCTTCCCTTACCCATCTCTTATCTATAAACAAATCCTTAAAGCCTCGTTGTTCAGTCCTGATCAGTAAAAGTCCATTAAAGATGTTGAGAACCAGTTTGGTGTATTGATTGCTGGCCAAGAAACCAGGAGACTTTGTGAGTTCTAGTTTTGGCTTAGACATGGACCTCGTAGGACCTCACCTCGTAGGACTGAAGTTGGGGGGGAAATAAGTATTATATTATAACAACCACTTTGAGTTGTTTATCAAAAATAATAAATGCAGGTTAGAAAATTATTAGGAAAAGAAGTATGCCAATCCACTGTCCTTTTGAAGGCATCAGTCCAATTTTGAGCAAAAAGTTGGCTGTGCCATGTTCTCAACTTGCCAGAGTCCACTGTCTTGCAATTTCCTTACAAGAAGCGGCTATCTGGAGCACTTGTATGTGATTTCAAAATGAGATGGGCAGCAAATAAAATTAGTAAAAATAACAAATAATAATAATAATAATAATAATAATAATAATAATAATAATAATAATAATAATAATAATAATCTCCTCAAATCCTTTCTTTGTCCAGAGATGAATTACAAATCTATTCACCAGCTGCACTCTTAGGTCACCATTTCTTTCCCTGAAATCAAAAATGTAATGTAACAGTTTTTAGAAGATAAAAATGCATTAGTTAGGGCTTATTGTTGATGAGCTTATTAAGGCCCGTCTTTTATTTCAGTCATATCTTTTTGTCTTATAAAATGTGTTCGCCATGCTTTTAGCCACATCCCTTTAGCCACATCCTTAAGGAAGTCTTTTTGTCAAGTATTTATTTTTAGCTTTTAAATTATAAGCCAGGCTGGGCAAATACGAGCAAAATACAGACTGCCTGTGGTATAGAAAGCCAAAAATATTCAAATGCTGTACATAACATGATCACAAGAGAGAGTTTTTCTGAACAGCGTGTTTCAGTACTGCCTTTTTTGCCCTTGTTGGGAGGATGGGCCAAGTGGGTAAGGAATGAGGCCAGTCTGGGGGGTGTGGGGGGATTCATTCTTATCCAGGTCTGGGGCACCTTCTTTCATTCTTACCAATTTTGCTTGTTTCATATAATCAGAAAAGTTACTTTTTGTGACTTATGCAGTGTGCATTCTGCCATATTACATTTTCTCCAGAAGTCTGTACCTTCTGAATTATAATCATCAAATATTTGCATGTTGAAAGTTGTGAAGAAGAAAAAATGGATTGGAACTCCATTAGCTGAGCCTGGGCAGGAGGAGAGAATTTTGTCAGGAAATTCCAAATGAGTATAAATAAATTCTCCGCAGCGAGTCCTGGGCAATTTGCCTGCTTATGTGTCAGGAGTACATATTCTGTTTAAGGCTCCAGACCCAAGTTCCTGCAAAGAAAACATTGCAGTATTCCCTTCTTCCCAGAATGGTGAGTAAAGCAAACAGATATGAGGGGGATGTGATGCTAGATTTAAGATAACTTTTTGTTTATAGCTTGTTTTCATGTTTAAAATACAAAAAGAAAACGAGAAGTTCATACCTATATTGACTAGCTAGGCTTCTCTCTGTGATTTCTTAACATAAAGATAGCACTGTTTTTCCATACAAAGTAAAACTCTGTTAGTCCAAAGAAAAATGCCTATTTATAACTAACTTCAGCTTTAGCCAAACTCATCGTTGGTTTTAACCAGTTTCTTTCTTGATTCATACAGTATTTGTATGGATGTATATCTGTTACATTAGTGCATTTCATTCTAGTAGGGTTTTTTTTAAAAAAATATATACAGAAGTGTGAGTGGCATTTGTACTTAGATATAACAAGGTTTGTCACTAAAGAATTTGTTTTTTTGTATGCTGGAATGCAGTCATAGGGATAGAAATATTTCCATTCCAAAGTATTGAAGCTTACACCTTTTAAATATGTTTCCCCCCCTATAAATGTCAAGTTTAACTGATTTATTTAAGCATAGAAGAATTAATTGAATTAATTTTCTTCATATTTTTCGTATTTGAGGTAAGCTTTTTTAGTATTTGGCCTTTGTCTGGAAAATAGATACTTCTCTTTATAAATTGCTGGTAATTTGATTGATATAATGAAATGTGCACTCTTTCTGATACATATACATATGCTTTTTACCTTGTATCATTTCTTCCACTTTTAGATATATCTTCTCAGTGCAAAATTGAAGGCTAGGATTCCAGCCACAATATCTTTAGAGGTTATTTAAGTATATCAGGGAGAAATTCTTGTAATTTCATGAAAGAGCATTCAACTGCCATGGCTCTATTAGTTATTTGTTTCCTTGAGGAAATGCTTGAATTAACTTTTTAAGCACTGCTTGCATACTTGAATTAACTTTTAACTACTTGAATGCTTGAATTAACTTTTTAAGCATGTGTGTTATGCAGGTCTCTACCAATAATATGTTGGAATGCTCTGTGTTGTTGTTTGGACAGTACATTTTCACTCATTAATCGCTCTGTATAATTAATATAAATGTGTATTAAAATAGATTTGGGGCGGTGTTGGATAAGCCTGAACACTAGAAAAAACTATAAAATGGTACTGGATTGGCAGATCTCATATTTCTACTAACATAGAATTTTGAAACCATTGTAGGTTGTCTTCGTGGTAATTCCCACTGAGATTAATGTTTATGCTTATACGATTGTTATCTCCGCCAATTTCTCAGATGTTTTGACCACTCTTCAGTCTTTTTGCTTCTTCATAAAAATTTTTAGAACAAAAAAAGCTTTAAAACATAGCTTTTCTAAAGTAGTCTCCCCCCTACTTTTAATAGCAACATAAAAATCTGTATTGGCTTAACGTGTGATCTTTTCTGTTTAATTCTTCAGCATGGGAAAAGGATAGAAGGAAATGAACAGAATATACAACTCAAATATATTATAAAATTTAGAAAATCCTGGTCCATTTTTAAGCTCAGAATTAAACCTTGATCTCCCATTTAATTCTATCGTGTCATTCAGCAAAAGTCTATAGAAGTTGTTTGTGGCTTGTGACACAGATAAGCAATTTGAGTTTCATCAGTAAACCTTTTTTATTTGAGAAAGGGAGAAATGAGTAAGCAGGAAGTATTTATAAAAAAAGTCTTCATGCAAGTAAAACAAAACTCTTTAAAAGCAAATTATTTTGCCTAGCCATTAAATTTCTAATGAATTAAGAGGAGATTCATTAAAGTAATGTTAACATAAACAAATGAAATGAAATTTTAGCGCTTGAATTTTTTGATTCAGTAAAAATGACTCTGTGCAATTTCGTAAGAAAAACAATATAGTTCATCCTGATATTAATTCATTAAACTATTACACAGAGCAAAATATGAGACATTTAAGATAAACAAAACATGATATGTAATCCAAAATATATTATTACTTTAACAAGTTTGACAATATGATTGTCATAACAGGAAATGCATATTCCTAGAGTTTTTCAAAAATGTGAATATTTTAATTCACTGGACTCGTGTCGAGTTTGATGAATCATTTTCTTGCTTTTTATGAATTTTTAACAGAAGTGAATTCATATTTTACTGCTATGGGATACATTTCTATTGCTTGAAAATTTAAGCTGAATGATGAAATTAAGGTAAAGATTCCCTCATGGCAAATTTTCCTGGTGATTAAGGTGCCTTCTCAAAAAATATAAATTGTGATTTTGTACGTTAAAAAAGAGGTAAAGTATTATAAAATATATGGGTTATAACACTAACAACATTGACTTAGTTTAATTTTGCATGTAGAGGTTTTCCCACATAACAAGCTGGCGAAATGTCACTTGAAACATCTACTTAAGTATATGGGAGTTTTCTTTCAGGAACAACTTCATTGTTTTTAAATTTGGTTCTCTAAGAATAGCAAATGGTGTTTTGAACCACTTATTAAAGGCTTGGATAGAGAAAGGGTCTAAGGTAATATTTATTAAATGAAAATGTGATTTGGTGAGGCACAGTGTGCGCTTTTCTTTTTGATCCTTCCCTCTGAGCCTTCCCTAGGCTGGGTGATAAACTCCCCAGAAGAAGGTAAATGGCCAGGCCAAGTATAACCTTTATTATTTGCAATTTTTTCATTAATCAATTGGCTAGTAGTCCATTGCTCAGACATCTGTTTTTATAGGGAACTTACAACATAATGAATGATATAAGGTCTCCTGCTTGAGCAGGGAGTTGGACTAGAAGACTTCCAAGGTCCCTTCCTACGTTGTTATTCTGCACTCTATGTTCTAAATGCTTGCATGGTTGCCTTAAAATTTTCAGGCAGTAACTCTTTTCCGGACAAATCAAAACAGGTCATCCTTAACATTATCATTTTTAATAAAAAATAATGAAAGCTATAGGACTGTGATTTTTTTAAAGTGGCTGAGCCATTAAAAAAACTAACTATGTACCAAAAAGGAATGGAAAAAGGAAATATGGGGGAGAGGAGGGCCTTCCCTAGTGCAGAAAATAATATAAAGTCATTGGTGAATGCTTAGCCTATGAAAGTTCGTGATCTGTTTATTTATACTCATGCTGGAAACATTTTTCCCTTTATGGGATGAAGAATGAACAAGTTGAGAGATAGGGATTTTGCAAGCAAAGAGTTTCTGTGACGTATGGAACTATGATTGCAGGAAATATTCCAAATCCTGGTAGACTTTGGACAGAAGTATGTGCAGGCTCAAAAAAAGAAATGGAAAGGTAGTATTAATTAAATGAAAATTCTGCCGTCGGTGCTTACAGGCTTTTATTGTGTGTCTAGGCTGGGGAATGGGGCGGAGGGGGTGAGGAGCAGCTCATACTGCACACATAGGCTCTTTCTGAAGGCTCACTGTAGCTGGATTGTAGTTTAATTTAAAATGCTTTGCTGAAACATGTGTCTCCTGTGACGGCAGGAAGTTATCCTGTCCTGACATTTGAGCTGGCAGTTTCTGTTTCAGCGGAGATATTTTCGACTGTCTTGTAAATGATGTGCATGCTATAAGAATATGAACGAGGTAACATGAACAATCCTACACGAAACTGTTCCTAAACAGAGAGTCAGTGTATGTATTGTTTTGCTTTTATATTTGAGTACATTGAGTTAAATTTCTCTGCTGGCTGTTTACCATTTATAAATTCAGGAATGGGGTGTGTGTGTGTGTGTGTGTGTTAACACAGTTTGCCACAGAACACAGGTCCATCTCACCTTTCATTATAGAACAATGCAGAACTATCAGATACTAATTATAAGCAGTGATATTTTTAAATGGCTATATGCAAACCCATCTCAAATGCATGCATTTATTTTTTATCTTATAATTAGATGATCCAATCTTAACATGAAATGTGAGTCTATGCTAAAAACTGATTCAAGACATGTAGTGCATTCTCCAGGGGAGCATGATATACTGGTTCTGGTATTTGAACAGCATCTCTATATTTTTAACTTCCAGTAAGTTTTTAAATTTTGCATTGTTTCTTTTTCTTTCTTTAGAAAGCGAAGAAAATGCCATAAATGGGGAAGATGACAAAATTCAGAAAGATCCCTATTTTGTGGAGACGCCTTATGGCTATCAGCTTGATTTGGATTTTCTCAAGTATGTGGAAGATATACAGAAGGGAAATACTATTAAGAAACTGAACATTCAGAAGAAGCGGAAAGCGACACCACCTTTTGCTCCTGTCAAAATCGCTTCCAATCAGTACAGTGGATGGACATCAAATGAATCTCTTTCTTCATCCAACAGTGATGAAAACAAACATTCATCTTTACTTTTTACAGCCCAAAGCCAATTAGGAGGGACAACTTCTGCAAGGCCATCCTTGGCAATTGAAGCTTCTCCAAGCTTCCTAACTATCCCTGAAAGCAAACCATTACTTCCTCCTTCACCACAGCTGCCTAGACACAACCTTCGAGTTACAAAAACTCTCATGGAAACACGTAGGAGATTGGAGCAGGAGAAAATGGCAATGCAGCCTATCCCCGGAGAAAGTCGGAGGCCTAGGCTTTCCAGTTTTGGAGCCATGGGATCTACCGGCTCTCTTCCTTCTTTTGTAGGATCCAGTAGCCAGAATCAGATGTGCCAGCAATTTCAGAATGGCTATCAAGGCAATGGAGATTGTAACCTTTATCTGGCCTCCTCTTTGGGCAGTTCTATTCGGCATAGCCCCTTGAGTTCAGGAGTATCAACACCTGTGACCAACGTGAGCCCAGTGCACCTGCAACACATCAGGGAACAAATGGCTATTGCCCTCAAACATCTCAAGGAACTGGAGGAGCAAGTCAAAACCATCCCTGTGCTCCAGGTTAAGATCTCAGTACTTCAGGAGGAGAAAAGACAGCTGGTGGCAAAGCTCAAAAGCCAAAGAATGGTCAATCAGAATGACACGGGCACTTTCAGAAAGAGATCTTACAGTGCAGGAAATGCAGAGCAGTGGAAGCACCTGTCTTCGGTCAGAGGAGGGGGGGAGCTTTACATAGACTGTGAAGAAGATATGGGGAATGTGGGGCATAGCACAGAGCAGGTAGAAGAGTTTAGGCAGTTGACTGCTGAAGTGCAAGCACTGGAGAAGAAAATCCAGGACAGCAGTTACGATATTTCCTCTGTGCGAGGCAATCGAGCAAATGTAGCAAAAGAGAATAGGTCAATTGCTGTCGGTGCAGATGAAAGCATGAATGATATTGTGGTATATAACAGAGCTTTGAGGGCATACAGGGATGTAGCCGTGGGAACAGATGTGAAGACTAAAGATTTTATTGCTGGGGTGTCAGAAGAAATGCTTGGTCTGTCTACTGAGGCTGAGAGAGAGATAGAACTTCAGCATCAGATGATTGAATCTCTTAAAGAGAAAATCTACCGGCTGGAGGTTCAGTTGAGGGAAGCCACTTACGACAGAGAGATGATCAAATTAAAGCATGAGCTTCAGGCAGCTGGATCTAGGAAAAAATCAGACAAGGCATTAATGGCACAGCCCCTTGTCTTCAGCAAAGCAGTAGGCACAGAAATGCAAATGAGAGACCAAATGGTGGGAAACCACGTGGATATTGTTGATTCTTGTGTAGGGAACAGTCCCCAGATGAGTAGCATTGGTGTATTGTGTAGGCCTATGTTGCAGAGTTCAGCTGTGGGGCCAGATGTTCCCATGAATTGGTGGATTGTGAAAGAGAGGAACGAAATGTGTGATCGTTGTATTGGGAGTTATGTTGAGACCCACAATAAATGTGTGGGCACAGAAATGAGCTTCTGTGAAGCTGGGGTCAATACAGAGGAATTGGTGGACAGCCTAAGCCTGCATAAAACAGAACTACAAATCAAGGAAGTGTGGTCACTTGGCTATAGAGACTCTTTGGATCTGACATTGTGTCCAGCTAAAGAGACCACAACTTGCAGCACAAACACAGAGACTGCTTGCAGCGCCAACTCTGGAATCATGGCAGTGCCTTGTACAATTAACCAGGGAACCAATACAGTATTAGAACAGGCTGATGGATTCACCAACACAGAAATGACAACTTTGACAGATTCCAGCACCAATACTTTGTTGAGCACTTCTGATAAGCAGACAAACACTGTGGCTGTGGAGTTGAAGACGGTGGCTGTTGGAGATGGTAGGGTCAAGGATGTAAATGCTGCTGCTAAAACTCGTTCTATTGGTATAGGAACTTTGCTTTCTACCACTGCTAGCTTTGATAAATCTTCTGTAACAAAGACCAAAGACTGCGGAGTAGGTCAGATCAGTATTCATGAGAACTATCTAGTTGGATTAAAAATGAGAAACATTGCCTGTGGTCCACCACCAGTTTCTCTTGCGCCACCCAGCACGAGAAGCATTGGTGTTGGAGATGATTCTGTGGATGATTCAGGGAACCCCGACACTGATAGTCCATTTCCTCTGCCCGAAATAAGGACCGGCCTGGACCATTACATTGAACGGGTTCAAAAGCTTGTTCAAGAACAGCAGATGCTCCTTGCTGAAAATTATGTTGAACTAGCAGATGCTTTTGGAGAACCTCACTCACAAATAGGCTCTCTCAATTCTCAGCTCATCAGCACTCTATCATCTATCAACACCGTCATGAAATATGCAAGCACAGAGGAACTGCGCAGCTTAGAGGTACCAAAACAATGCATGGACAAACCTACTGCTACAGGTAGGCAGAGTGTATTGAGTCTAAGCTGTTGTAGAGCAGTCTTGCCTTAAGCTGCAGCTTCTGCATGGGGCTTTGCAGCTCCTTAGCATATAGTGTCTGAGAATTAGGAAAGTCATTGTTTGATTCTTCAGAAGATCACTAAATATCTTTATTTCTCTCTCAAGAGAACAAGAAGGAGTTTAATAGCCCTTTTCCAGCTAACCAATTTTATTTACAGACATAAAATATTATGAGCTACAGATGCCCATTACTAACTTTATGCCTTCTAATAAAATCGGTTAGCCGGAGAAGGAATTTACAGGCTCCTCATGATTTTTGGCTATCATAGATTATCACAGCTCTCATATATCCTAATAACAGAGATGACATAAACCAGTTGCCAGTGGTATCAATGCATGATATTTAAGTTAGCAAAAAAAAAAAAAAAAAGAATTTCACCTTTATTTAGAAAATATTTCAAGAAGATCTAGAAGATGATATAGCATGCTATAACTCAAAATTATGAGACTTATTTTATAGAATGAATAATGATTACACTGTGCACTTCTGTGAATTAGCAAGATTTGTTTCCATTTCTTTTTTCTTTTTTTTTTTTTTTTGCTTTCCAAATTCCCGTAATGGCATGAATTTATTTGAAACACTGCTGTTTACAAAAAAATGATCCGTTTTCAAAGTGTTGCTAAGGATACAAACTGTTAATGCCAAATGTTAGTATTTGTGTAAGAGATAAGAGATGCAGGCTTTGTCACGGTCTGTAATTTTTTTGTATCTAATTAATAATATAGGTCTGCACAAAATATTGTACATTAGAAGTGGTCTAGATTTTTGTATGATTCATTTGAGCAGAGACAACTAATAATTGCCTCGTCCTCCTTTATAAGAACCCTTTTATAAGAATCTTTGTACCACTGCATGTTTTTTCTTAGAGCCAACCTTGGGTACATGAGCCACAGTATGCAAGAGAAAGGGAAAGGAGAGGTTCCCCCTAAAATAATTGCTTTCCGATGGGGAGAACATCTGTAGTCTCAGAATAGAGGCAGGTGCTATCGGTATCTAAAGCAAGGGTTCCAACCTTTGCAAGACTTGTGGACTTGTGGAATTCTGGGAGTTGAAGTCCAGAAGTTTTAAAAGTTGCTAAGATTGGACACCCCTGATTTAAAGAGAAAAGTCATTTACCTTGCTGAGAATCAGGATTCTAGAAAGATTGGGTTGGTGTGAGCCTTCTCCATTCTAGATTTCACCTGCATTTTTCTAAAGTCCTTGCTCTCGGTCCTCCCCAAAAATGGCAGTGCTTTTTCCTTCTCTTTCTCACTGCAGACAATCATATTCCACAAGCTTTATTTTCTTCCATCTCCAATTACTTTTTGATTTCATCTTACAGTTAGTCCTCAACTTATGACCACAATTGAGCCCAAAGGTTCTGTTACTAGGCAAGACAGTTGTTAAGTGAATTTCCACCCCATTTTACGACCTTTCCTGCCACAGTTGTTAAGTGAATCACTGCAGTTAAGTTAGTAACATGGTTGTTAACTGAATCTGGCTTTCCCATTGATTTTGCTTGTGAGAAGGTTGCCAAAAGTGATCACATGACACAAGACACACTGCAACCATCATAAATATGAGCCAGTTACCAAGGGTCTAAATTTTGTTGATGTGACCACAGGGATCCTGCAATAGTTGCAAGTGTGAAAATGGTCATAAGTCATTTTTTTCAGTGCCGTTATAACTTTGAGCAGTCACTAAATGTATGGTTGTAAGTCAAGGACTACCTATATTTCTATTTAATATTGTTCTCCCTTTTCACATTCTTCTCTCAGTATTCTAGCTCTTTTCCCTTATTCTGTCTTCATCCAACAATCTAGTCGTTTGCGATTTTTGCTGAAAGAAGAGAGGATAATGTATGTGAATGTTTGTGCTTTTGTATGAAAGAGAGGCCTGTGTGCCTGAGAGTGGTTTGTGTCTACATGTCTTCATGGAAAATCAGTCTTTATGAAAAGAACCCTTTCTTTTACAAGCAATTCATTTTAATCACTGTTACTTAATTCAGTTTGTATGTTTATGTGCCCTTTGCCCTAATTGGAGAACGATGTATAATAAATTGTTTATGCTGCACAAAGATTATGATAAATAACTACATGAGGTTGCCCAAAAATGCTAATACACAAGGAAAAATTTTCCAAGAAGACCCACTTTAAAAGTAATAAATAGGTGTTACCGGTAGCATGCTGTGATTGTTGTCAACCCAGGTATGGTTATTGAGACTTTATCTCCATAGAGCTGAAACATGGATCAGATGCTATTGGGCCATTTCTCTTAATTTCTCATGCTTTCCAAAAATACAAAGGCAAATTTTAATCTTATATATAATGCCATCACTTTTAGTACAGGAGTAATATATAAACAATGGGTTAATTTAAGCCAAAATAACACCTTACTGATTTGTTCAGTACTTGACTTCTGTTGTTTTTGTTTTTGTTTTTGTTTTTCCTGTTCCTTACTTAATTTGATGATGAAAACCAGTAGTTTATTAAAGATTTTATTTTATAAAGCAGTTTTTAAGAACAGGGTTTAAGGGGCTGCATAGGGTTTTTTATTTTAAAATCTGAACAAGGAAAAAAATGGCTTTCTTTGCTGTGGTCAAATGTATCCAAAACAATTCCTTGAATACTGAAAACATTGTCTCTAGATGTATTTTTCTTCTTTTTTTTGCACAGACCTCATACTTAAATTAAAGGCTATAGAACAGTAGTTTCATGTGTCAAACAAGCATCCAAGATCTTTTGCAATCTGGGACTGTTTTGCAGTTGCATTCCTATAATCCTGAAAATGTTTTCCTTTTTCCTGGTAAGGAAGTAGTTGCAGTGGAAACTTCTTGTTATCCATCTGCAATTGTTTAGGACATTGAACTAAATGAAAAAGCAAAACAAAATTGATGAATGGTTCTGCCACTTATTGATGAAAAGAAAGTATGCGAAATAAATTCAACTTCTCCAGCTGTTTTTAGTATCTTCCAGGAAGTGTTCTACAACTAGGACTTAGCATTTTGCTCCATTTCACTATATTATTTGCTGTAATCCTTTAATTTACTTTCCAGTGTAGCCTTTTATGGTGTGCCACACATATATCTACAACAACAAACTAGAAATAATTATAATCAATATGATAAAGGAATATTACATCTCGTTAATGTTGAATGTTATGATAGAAGATTGAATTATTTTTTAAATCATATTATTTATTTCCACCCACTCTGGTTCTCTTACTGTAGCTTCTTGATGATAAATATTCAAGTAAACAAGCTGTACTGTGGGTTGCATTGAAAAGATGTAAACAGCTGCCCCTTGTAATAAATTTTCACATTTTTAATGAATTTGTGTTTTAAAAAAACATGTAGTTTTAAAAACAAATTAATAAAGTTTCAAATGTTACCATCTGAAATTATTTTAAATTAATATATCTCCTTTATAGTGGCTGAAAAAATGTGATGCATTTATATTGTTATTTGTAGATTTGTAGATGAAAAATGTATTCATTTGTCCCTCATTAGAAACAAAAACTCAATGAATACTGTACACCAGGGATGTCTAACCTTGGCAACTTTAAGACCTGTGGACTTTAACTCCCAGAATTCCTCAGCCAGCCATGTCTCAAATATTGGACTGTTTGAATTTGTGTATAGAAGAAATGCTAAGCAAAAGCATTTTTATTTGGCAAAATACAGTTTAATAATGACTTTTTTTTGGCCAATATAAGATACAGTAATTCCCATCTAATTCCAGGCTCTTCAAAATTGAAGCTGGGGCAGGAAACCGGGACCATAAATGAGGAGAAGACTGCAATAATTGGAATGAGACAGGACCAAAAGATTTTGACTTCCCAGGATAGCACATTATCTTCAATTAATCTTACAGATGACCAACTTGCCTCTGGGCTTTATGGTAATTCTGTTATACTATTGTTTGCTCTGTTATGTTATTTTTTTAAATAGGTTGGTCATTTCCTAATTTTCTAATAGTATAGTTCTCAAGTGAAATGGTACAAAAGTTAGATAACTCGTGAGGAAAAATTGCAATTGGCCTGTGGACAACTATGCTTATACTTGTGTGGTTTTAATATATTTGGTCTCTGTTCCCAAAGTAAAATGTGTTGACTATAATTTGTCATAATATTGAAAAAAGTGTGTGTGTGTGTGTGTGTGTGTGTGTACATACACACACACAACATACATACATACATACATACATACATACATGGGATACAATCTTGTCTAATGCATCCCAATAATTTATGATGTGGGCTGGGAAATTAGTATGCATTTTGTTAATGAAAGCATATTTTATGTATATGTATAGCTTCCTGCACCTTTGTTTTTGATGCATTGTATCTGCCTGCTTATCCTGTGTATGGTCTGTGCACATATTTCAGTTGGCATTTAATTGCCTTTTTATGATATGGTTCAGGAATTCTTTTTTGTAAAAGACATATTGGTCAGAAAGTTGGATATGTAATTTATACTCAGGAATTATTCTAATAATCTTGGAAACACGTTCAATCTCTACGCTCAATTTTTAAAAATTCCATAGGTGGCTATACACCTATGAAAAAATTGTTTAGTTTATTGCTAATGACCAGAGAGTCAGTTTGTTGTAGCAGAGTAGAAACCGGGAGAGTGTGTTCTAGTCCTGAAGCACAAAATCACCTGGGTAACTTTAGGCCAGTCACTCACTCTCAGCTTAAGGAGGAGCAGTGGCAATCCCTTCTGACATTGAGCATACTGCAAATCCCATTAGCCACAGACTGTCAATTGGCAGGAACTAGAAAACAAGTTTTTTCTGCAGTAGCTCCTGCCTTATGGAATATTCTGCCCTGAGCGATTAGAATGGCCCCAGCCCTGTTGGCTTTTCGCAAAGCTTTACAAACTTGCTGTGTACCTGGGACTGGGACTGGGACTGGGAATGTGTCAAGGGCCTAGTTACTTGGCTTTACTATTAGTTGATTAATCAGCCCAGCTGCTATTTCTACTTATTTGTTTTGTGGGTAATTTTATTGTTTTAATGTTTTTAAATTGTTTAAACTGTTTTATAATTTTAGAATTGTAAGCCGCCCAGAGTCACTTGGTGCTGTTGGGCGGCCATAGAAATGGAATGAATGACTAAATAAATAAATCCTGCCAAAAAAACTGCAGGAATAAGCCAAGGCAGTCACCATGCGTCAATACCGACTTGAACGCTCTTATCCCACAAAGAAAACCCTGCTAAAATTTAAAGGCCGTTGTAAAGATATTAAATGAACATGTGAGTGGGGAGGAGGCTTGCACCATCCAAACTTTCAAAAGCTTGGCCATGATATTATCATATGTGGATTTCTATCCCTTGCATGAATAATGTATATAACAATGCTATAAGGTGGAAATGCAACTGAGATAGGTTTGACCATATGGCCCAGTTGCGGTGTGTGGAAAGTCTGAATTCTCTGTCCATAAGTTTCTTGCACATTTTAAATTTGTCATTGGTTAGAATAGCTTAACTTCAGCATATTGACAGTGTTGATCCAAATTTTTGTTAACATAATTTCTGTACTCTTGTCGATAGTGTGCGCAAATGATGGTATGTTGAAGTCCATCATGAAGAAAAAAGATGGGAAAAAAGATGAGAATACAAAGAAGAACTTGCAGTTTGTGGGTATTAATGGAGGGTAAGATCTCACAGTTCTGAAATTAGATGTTGTTCTCTTTTCCAAGTCTATAGAAGTAAAAATATAGTCATAAATTGATTTTTGATCATAAAACTATAATATAAATTATTTGCTCCAAGGCATATAATTTCAGTGAAATTCTCAATATGTCTTGTGGGGAGAAAATACACTGAAAAGCTACTGTTATACAAAAACAGTATCTTTTCAGTCTATTTTCTCCCCTCAAGACATGTTGAGATGATCCTTGATATCTTTATATGAACATAGTAATTACACAGTTTTAGTTTTCCTGATCTTGAGTAACAATATTTTGGGAATAAAATGTTTTAATCATAGGTTTTTTTTTTCAGTCGAGGTTTTGGAGAATTTCTTAAAATGAGATTATACTTCTCTTTATCCACCATTTCAAGATCTCCCACCAGATAACCTGTAATTTTAAAAATAGAATTGATTTTCTCAAATGAATATTTTCTTCCAATATATAGAAGCAACTGAGAGATAGAGATTATAATTTCTTTGACAGCTTTTTACACACCCAGGAAAAAAAAAACTTTGCCTGATTATTTAATTCTTAACATAAATCAGGTTTCTCATTACTCATTTGATGAATGATTGCACTTCCATAACTATTGTGTTCTATCAGTCAGCTTATTAACATCATTTTGATGCTTTGCCTGTTGAGGAAGCAACTTTGCCATTAATATAATTTTTAAAAGCCTTTCTGTAAAGACCATGGAAGAGAAATATTTAGAAACTGTTATAAAAACAGAAAGGGGCAGAGGCAGTCCTCAAGTCCTGGGGAAGGAAATTCCGGTAGTTTTAGGAAAAAACTTAGACTTAACTCCTCCCTAACGCACTGAAATAGAAAAGAGAGAGGAAGAAAAGACAGCCACACTTGCAAGATTCTATTAATATAGCCTATCGGTGGATGGGTAAAACATACTTCTAGTCTTTTTTTGGAGACTGTTTCTTGATCTGGACAACCTCAAAATGCTGACACTTCCCAAGGCTAGTATAATCTGTAAGGCACTAAATTGGAGAAAGCTGGGATGTGGCAAACTAGTTGCTTTAACTTTGAATATCTATGTAATGGTACATTAATAAAAAAACATTTTATTTCCTAGGTATGAAACCACATCAAGTGATGATTCTAGTTCGGAAGAGAGTTCCTCATCAGAATCAGATGACGAATGTGCCGGGAATGATTATGTTCAGATTGAAAATTCCAGCATAATTGAAAGGGAACATAGATTAAACAGGACAGATGTTAAACCTGTTCAAGAAGAAGAAATAATGTATGTTCAAGAGCCTGAACCTGAGAATGTAGAAATCCGTGAGAGGTATGGTATATTTTCTGCATAATGCAGAAATTAGTACGTGTTTTGATTATCTAAAATTTCTCATAATACAGGTAATCCTTGATTTATGACCACAGTTGAGCCTAAAATTTCTGTAGTTAAGTAAGACATTTGTTAAGTGAGTTTTGGCCCATTGTTCAATCTTTCTTGCCACAGTTGTTAAGTGAATTGTTGCATTTCATAAGTTGGTACACAGTTGTTAAGTGAATCTGGCTTCCCCATTGATTTTGCTTATCAAAAGGTTTGAAAAGGTGATCACATGACCTTGGGACACAGCAACAGTCATAAGTATGAATCAGTTGCCAAGCATCTGAATTTTGATCACGTGATCATGGGGATGCTACAAAGGTAATAAGTGTGAAAAATGGTCATAAATCACTTTTTTCAGTGCTGTTGTAACTTTGAATGGTCACTAAATGAACCATTGTAATTCAAGGACTACCTGTAGTTCTCAATAGGCTTGTATTTTTAACTTTTTTTTGGCTATGCAATTTAAGGCCTGCATTCACAAAACAAAAGTTTAAGCTTCCAAATTGCTTCATGTTTAATAGAAAAATAGATACCAAAATTTCTTTTAAAATACAAAATTCAAAAAGTTGAGAACTGCCAGTAATCGTTTAACTTGGTAGTACAGAGGTTTAAGGCACCCTGTTATTAAGCTGTTATTAAGACCAGCTGCCTGCAATTACTGCAGGGTTCGAATCTCGCCAAGGGTCAAGGTTGACTCAGCCTTCCATCCTTTCTAAGGTAGGTGAAATGAGGACCCAGTTTGTGGGGGCAATAAGCTGACTTTGTATAAATTTACAAAAGGATGAAGGCTATTGCTGAGCACATTGTAAGCCGCCCTGAGTCTTCGGAGAAGGGCAGCATATAAATCAAATTAAAAAAAAAAAAAAAAAACTTCACTCATAATGCACATAGAAGCCACTGCATTAACAGAAATATGGAATATTTGAGAGCAGTGAAAGCTCAAAAAAAAATTGAGATTGTTATTCTTGACTACTTCTCTTAAATAGAAATAATTTGTATTGTTGTAAAGTCAATATTTATCAGGCCAACGTTGAGGTTTAGTATATGCATTTACTAATGTATATGTAATCAGCATAACTTGGGCTTGCCCAGACATCCCACCAAAAAGCTAAGCTGGTTTTTTTGTTTTTTTTTTTAAATTTGATTTATATGCCGCCCTTTTCCGGAGATTCAGAGCGGCTTATAGTGCGTTAAGCAATAGCCTTCATACTTTTGTATATTTTTATACAAAGTCAGCTTATTGCCCCCACAATCTGGGTCCTCAATTTACCTACCTTAGAAAGGATGGAAGGCTGAGTCAACCTTGAGCCTGGCAAGATTCGAACTTATTTTAATTGCAGACAGCTGGTGTTAAATTACAGTGCTTAATCTGCAGAGCTATACAGGCTAAGATTTTATTTTAGTTTATTGACCCCTTAACCAGTCTATTAATGCAGCCTGGTGGTGGTTCAGAACCTAAATTCCCACTTGTAGATTTGATGAAAAGGAGAAATAATTTAATATAAATTGGTGTCCATTCTCTTTAAATATATGAATGATTTTGCTCAGTGGCGTCATGATAGTATCCTTTGCAGTATCCTTTCCCTGGAGTGGGGTGGGAATGGAGATTTTGCAGTATCCTTCCCCTGCCATGCCCACAAAGTCATACCACACCCACAAAGCCACGCTCACAGAACCGGTAGTAAAAAAAAAAATGGATTTCACCACTGCTATAAAGGTGTTCTATCCAGAGTTTATACAACAATAAGGGCTGGAAAAAATATCTAATTCATCCAGTATTGTTGAAAATATGATCTTCAAAAGATGAACATCTCCTGCCAGTTAGCTTATGCTAAACTAATGTAATTACAGTTTGAATGTCCTGAGGTAAGCCTTGCCAGAAGTTTACATTGTGATAAATAACTTTTGTAATATATATGTTAAGAAAGTACATTTTTCCTTATATCATAATAGGCCTGAATCCATGTAACTTCACAAATCTTCTGCAAAATTTTGTATTGCTTAAAAAAAAAAATGGGCAATATAATGATGGTTAAAAATAAGAAAACTTTGTGTGACATTGCTTTATATTGTTTGAAAGTTTGGGGTAGATGCTTTAGTACCACTAGTTAATACCTAGAAAATGGACTGCCTCCTTACCTGCTCCTCAATAAGATGCATGTCGTATTCTTGAAATAAAATCCGTAAAAATTCACTGTTTCTTTCAAGAGAAGTTCCCATACACCTCTGTAGCCAAAGTAGATTACACATTTTAGGAATTGGTAAAGAATTTTGGTAGGGTACATTTCCTGTAAATCAGGGGTCCCACCCCTGCGCCACAGACCTCTACCGGTCCGTGGCCTGTTAGGAAGCGGGCTGTACAAGCAAGTGAAGGTTCGTCTGTGGATGGGCATCATCTAGGTAGCATGCAAAACCATTCTTCCCCATCCCCGGGTTCGTGGAAAAATTGTCTTCCATGAAACCAGTCCGTCATGCCAAAAAATTTGGGGACTGCTGCTCTAAATTTAAAAAAAATAAAATAAAATCTAAACATGCCTCTTGCCATCTTTTTTTTTCAGATATGAACTGAGTGAAAAGATGCTGTCAGCATGTCATTTTCTGAAAAACAGCATTGATGATCCAAAAGCCATGAGCAGCAAAGAAATAGTAAGTCTGAGTATTTTCTGTACTCTCATTAATCAAAAGGAAGAAGTTGCTGCTACTTATCAAAGATGTCAGTGAAAAAGCAACATAAAAATCCTCAGTTTTCATGTTACAAGTTTTATATTCCTAAATGGCTCATATAATTCATGAGTAGGGGAGAAGGCATGTGTTCCTGGAGGTGTTCTGCTTTATTCAAGCTTGTTTGTGCAAAAAAACTAACTGCTCCATCAATCCTGAACCATAATGGACTAATGTACGGCATATTTCAGTGCTAAGATAAGCAGACAGGCTGAAATAAAGGTATTTAATCCCTTCAATTAGCATAGTGTGGACATGTTTCTGCAGTGCTAATTTTAGCCTTCAATCCACTTGCCTTCCTCAAATTTGCTATGCTGGTAGGTGGTACAGCCAAAATATATACTAAAAATGCATTGCACAGACTTGGCTAAAATCTCATAACATTTAAAAGCAACAGTATAATCCACTTAGTCATGCTCTTGATCTGGATGCTGCTAACAAATGTAGAAAAATACTTAGGGTAGGAAGTGAATGTTCCACTTGACTGTGAAAGTGTATCTGTTGTTTTGATGTGGAATGTGCTTCCTGTGTTATCAAAAATAGAAATACATAATCTTTACATCTTTCCATTTTTGAAAGTGTGTTTGTGGTATGCAAACAAATAGAGCTATTTATTGCATTCTATGTCTTCAAAGAATTCGAAATTAGCTGTTTTCATTCAACTGATTATATACCTTTAAATGAGAAATTGTTCTATATATAGAAATAGAGTTAAGTCCAATGTGCACAACCAAAACGATGTTTCAAGGCCATTTGTCGGGTCAAAACAAATATGTTTAATAGTTTTGAATTTGAGTATGAAGGAAATGGGAATCAAAGGCTTTCTCCCAAGTTATAAAATAAATTTCGTTCAACTTAATATTACTGGCAGTAGTCAGACCATGATATATCTAGATACCAATATCCAAAACAAATTATGGTAGTCCTCTCCTTACAGCCACGTTTAGTGACCTTTCAAAGTTACAACAGCACTGAAAAAAATGATTATGACAACTTATCACACGACTGTTGCAGCGGCCCTGTGGTCACTTGATCAAAATTAAGACGCTTGGCAACTGACTCATATTTATGATGGCTGCAGTGTCTCTGGGTCATGTATCTTTTGCAACTTTCTGACAAGCAAAGTCAATGGAGAAGCCAGATTCACTTAACAAGTGTGGCAAGAAAGGTCATAAAATGGGCTAAAACTCACTTAAAAACTGTCTTGTTTTGCAACACCAATTTTGGGCTCAATTGTGGTTATAAGTCAACAACTACCTGTACAAAGAACCCTGTGGGCACTCTAAGCATTTAAAGATGATTTCATAATTTCAATTTCATTTCATATAGATTCCATAGCATGGAAATAAGGCTACGTAGGAAGAAGAAGAGATAATTTCATGGATAAACTGTTAGATCCCTCTTTTTCCATTTGGTTTTTCCTTGTATATTCCATCCAATATAATCACTGCAGAAACAATCTTTGCCATGTTGTCTGGGAGTTATTAAACTGAAATTCCAATATAGTTGGAAGGAACCAAATTTAAGATGCCTAATCTAGCCAGTAAAAAAAATATTTCATGATTATGCACGTAATACAATATGATGCTTTATTGATTAGCCAGGAGTCCATATAAGAACCCAAAATACGAGATAATAAGATAATACATAACAGAGTAAAGGGCAAAGCTAATAGGAACTACCATTCATATTTCTGTTTCACCCCTATAATTTACCTCAATCAGGTAAATCAGATCCATGCATGCAATTCTTAGTTGTACAGAACTATTTTATGCGTATATAATGGCAGCTTTTATTATGATGTCATATAATTGGAAAAAATAGAATTTGGAAGACGTCAGGAAGGATTAAATTGAGCAACTTGATAAGAATAAGAGAAAATACAACAGAAAATATATTAGAATACATGATGATACTAGTGCACTAATTTAAGGTTTATATGTTGCAGCCATAACTTTTTAAGAAAATGTATTTATATTTTACGTTCACTATATTTAGTCTTTTAGGGGTAGATCCTCCAGAAGAAAATCTTAATTATGTTGTCACCAACTGGGCATATAATCTAGCAAACAGTCAATACTGACTGTAACTTTATATATATTTATAGTATTTTTAAACAAACATCAGAAATTATAACAAGTAAAAACAATTAAATACAGAACTTCAGTATACAAAAATCTATGGAAGTTTAGAGTAGGAATCCCCATTTTTTTTTTGCCCATTTTCTTACAAAATATTCTTGCAAAACTATAGTTGTAGTCAGCAAACAAAAAACACCAGTGGAATACAAACAAAGCATTGGGCGGCACCACTCATCATGGCTGTGTCTTGTTCTTGGGGAGAAAGTTGGGCACCTGGGCTGAGAATAATTTGTTTTTAATGGGGGGGGGAATGCTGGTTTTCATGTACTTTATTTTCTCTGTGAGGATGAAATAACTTATAAATAGAGCTTTGTTTTGAAGCTTTTTGTGTTTGATTTTTGCAGAGATTCTGTTTAAACACCATCCAGCATGAGTGGTTTCGTATATCAAGTCAAAAATCAGCTATTGCTGCCATGGTTGGGGACTACATTGCTACTTTTGAAGAGGCTTCTCCTGCAGTCCTTAGGCAAATCATCAACATGGCAGATGGAAATGGCAACACGGCTCTTCATTACAGTGTCTCCCACTCTAACTTTGAAATTGTAAAACTGCTTTTAGATGCAAGTAAGTTGGCTAGTCTGAATTTTGGGTGGTTCCTTGTATATGTTGTATCTAGAACCAGCAGAATATTATGCTCAGTTGGCCTCTAAATATAGGTGGTTTTAATAATAATTAATTGGTCATATATTCACATGAATTTAATTGATTTTGCATTTGAGTTATTGTCCTTTTGGAAATTCTTTCTTTAGTTGCTAAGAATTCTGTTCCTAACTACAATACTTCTTTAATGGTGATAAGGCCCTCCAAAAAAACCACCATTCTTTGACACCTGTAAGCCATGGAGTTAAATACATACAAATATGTCATTTCAGGAAGGCTTAGAAATGTGAAAAGCATTGCTAAAATATTTGTGTAAGGGAGTAGAATAATGTGTAGTGATTTTTTAAATTTAAAGTTACATTAAACTTGATTTGTTTATGAGATCTTCCCTACTAAGACTTCTCTGTGGGCGCACCTACTTTATGGAATCAACTCCCCCTGGAGCTCCGGGTGGCCCCTGACCTGCGTTCTTTCCGCCGTGACCTTAAGACATGGTTATTTCACCCGGCCGGATTGGACTGAAGGGGTTTTTAAGGGGAGTTTTAATGGTTTTTAACATCTAATATTGATTTGTCTATTTTATTGCTGTGAGCCGCCCCTGAGTCCTTTTCGGAGAGAGGGCGGCATATAAGCTTAATTAATAATAAATAAATAAATAAGACTTCCCTGTGTACCTGAAATTCTGGCCAGAAACTGTTACTTGTGGAAGTTCATAGAATTTTAGAATAATTGCCTTTAAGTTTACTGTCTGTAGCCATTGCACAAACTGTGGCTTTGTGCCCTCTTTCCAGCCCTCCTATCAGGCAAATTATAAAGAGAGAGTTGTTCTCTCTCCTTGGCTGAAGAACCATTCCTGTCTCTCTTTTCTCCTTTGCAAATTCTTCTGAATCATCTTCATTATATAAGCAATTGCTGCACTTGGAAAAGACTGCTCTGATAATAGTCGATTCAGTTCTTTTGCACAATTGTGTCTTCTGAGCTTTCAACTTTCTCAAGAGATTCTCTCATCAATCTTTTTGCAGATGTCTGTAATGTAAATCATCAAAACAAGGCTGGCTATACACCAATTATGCTGGCTGCCCTTGCAGCTGTAGAGGCAGAAAAAGACATGAAAATAGTGGAAGATCTCTTTGCCTGTGGAGACGTGAATGCAAAAGCTAGCCAGGTTGGTCTGCTGCTATCAATCTCAGTCATTCAGAGGCTGGAAGATGCTCCCCAGAAAAATAAAAGAGGCTTCCCTATCTTGCCATCACTGGTCATGAAGAGGGAGGGGGGAGTTGGGGGGCGATTGTGGGAGTTGGGATGATACCTGCTTTAGGAAGGCTGCAAGAGAAACAGAATCATCTTGCTTGTAAATACAATAATTCCATCATATCTTTAAAAAAGAAAAGATTTAGAGTAATTTCCCAACCTATGCATTTTGTTGCCTAACATTGAAAGAAATCATACATTTCAACTAAGTTGTTTTTGGGGGGGGGACAGGGGGGGCTTTTGGCGTTACTTCCAGTTTCCCTTTACTGTTTTCAGAGAAGATATGTAATAACTAAAATTAGTGAAACTGTAGCTATGCAAATCCATCATTGCTTAATGAGATGTGCTTCACACGTTTGTATTTATACTATTGGAGATATCTAAAACATTTCTCAAGGGGAAGACCAAGTAATGTATTTTAGATAAGGTCCTGTTCAGAAAACATTTTTTCACTGGAGGCCTAACACTGCACAAACCATAGTACAATTTGAAATCTAAAGTACAAGATCCTGATTGGTATTTATGATTAATTTGGTTAATATTGTCTAGAAAACTTCTATCTTCACTTTGAGTTTTTATTTATTTATTTATTTATTTTTATTATTAATTTGATTTATATGCCGCCCTTCTCCGGAGACTCAGGGCGGCTTACAGTGCGTTAAGCAATAGCCTTCATACTTTTGTATATTTATACAAAGTCAGCTTATTGCCCCCACAAACTGGGTCATCAATTTACCTACCTTAGAAAGGATGGAAGGCTGAGTCAACCTTGAGCCTGGCGAGATTCGATCTTACTTTAATTGCAGACAGCTGGTCTTAAATTACAGTGCTTCTGTCTGTTGAGCTAAACCAGGCTCTTTAAAAGTACATGTAGGAAGAAACCAAATGAATGACCCATGAACATTATTAATGTAAACTCTTTAAAATGCTGAGGAATGAATTGCCTTATAGGAAGCCTTAGAGGGAGAAAATGGCTGCCTGTCCAGAACTGAGTAGTTTGTATGAAACCCTGATATTACATGTATTCTGTAAGTGTGTATGACAGATCCACATTTAAGAATATGATGATCCTTTAATTGGGTGTGCAGTAATGGCGGGTTGCCCCCGGTTCGCACCGGTTCTATAGAACCAGTAGTAAAACCGGCGGGAGGCTCCACCCACTGACCCTGACGTCATCAAAATGCTTCTGCGCATGTGCAGAAGCTTCTGTTGCAAACCGGTAATAAAGGTAAATAGAATCCACCCCTGATGTGCAGAAATATAGGTGCTGGTGTTCTCTGTTCAGTAGAATTCTCTGTGAAATTCTGTTCGCAAAATGAGATGGTTTTGTTTTTTCTCCCCACCATACAGGCTGGTCAGACTGCTCTGATGCTTGCTGTGAGCCACGGGCGAATAGATATGGTGAAAGCACTGTTGGCTTGTGGTGCAGATGTCAACATCCAAGATGATGAGGGCTCCACTGCTTTGATGTGCGCAAGTGAACATGGGCATGTGGAGATAGTCAAACTTTTGCTAGCTCAGCCTGGATGTAATGGTACCCTGGAAGACAATGTGAGTTGTTTGCTTATTATTTGCATTACATCCTTATTTTGTACAATTCAAGGCTGGGTACAAAATGCTCCTTATCTCCTACTTTTCACACAGCAACAAAGTTTGTGTGGTGAGTTGGGTTGCAAGAACGACTGCCAGTTTTCATATTAAGGGAGAATTAAATAGAACTCAAGATCTTCCATTTGCAAGTTCTTAACCATACCACACTGGCTTTCAGTTGCCTCCATACATTCCCATTAGTTCATTACATTCCACGTCATCATGGCTGAAACTATTTTAGGGTAGAAGTAAATAGACTGAAAATATGCATCAGATGTGCTTGCTTGAAAGTCAGCGGTCATTAAAATACTTGAATTTTGCTTGGTTGCCAGTTACATGCAGAGGCACCTGGCATTTGAATCTGAATCAAACAGAGATGCTTTGGATCTGCTAGAGGCATCCTCTCTGTACTGTTTCTCTTACAGTGAAGTTGCCTTTTCTCTGAACATATGCTATTTATCTGACTGGATTAATAGAGACTAGCATTTTTAACAATGATACTATAGCTCTTTTTTAAAAAAAATTTTTTTGCAGAGAGCTCTTTTGACAACGGCATAATTCATCAGAAACCTATGTTATGAAGAACAGATTCTGACCATCATTTTTTTTAATATGAAATGTGCCTTTCAGCTCTGTCATACCTGTCATTTTATTGATAGGAAATCTAACTCAACCTATTCCCTTAAAAATATCCACGGCTTCATATACTTTTCCCAAGTTTGAATATTGGCTCAGTGTGTTCAGTAACACATACCACAATACACCTTTTTGCTGCTTTTTAATCAGCATATCATTTTAAAAGATATTCTATTAAATTTAGATGAAGCTCAGATCATGTGTTAGGTCACAGTTGTTTGATGGATTGGTAGATGACAGAGAGGGAGGTTAGAGCTGAAATAAAAGTAAATGCTCTATTAAAACAATGTCCCCCAGTGGAGGCTTTAATTATATTCAACTCCAATGTACCATGGCTGTACATGTACTCTTCAAAGTATAAGTATGATAGTCATATATGTAAATAAAAAACAGCTCTTTAGAAACACTGGAAATTAAACACAGGTTTCATTTAATGAGTGTTATCAAGGTCAGTGTTTCCATTTTTTAATTTAAGATTTTGTTTTCTATTTTTTTTTCTTGCTCTCACTGTCCTGTTCTTTTGCCTGGAAACAGTCTCAGAATTATTTGCAAGGTTTTTATAGTAATAATCCAGCACCCTGGTTGGAAGAAATTTGAAACCCATGGTGACTGCTGAATTGCTTCATAAAACAAAATCAAGCATTTATCTTAGTTAAAATTAAGTGGTTTTTTTTTAAAGGACTATTATTGTGACTGATTTATATTACAGGAAATTAACTAAAATAACTTTTGATGTATCAAGGTTGGTATGGATTTTAAAAAAAGAATATACACATTTTCTTCTGAATATGCTAGCATTGTAACTCCTTTAGTCATAATAACAGGGAATTCTGGGAGTTGTAGGTTTAGTGCCAGATGGGGAAAGCGATTTATTTATTAAGTATAGGGCATCTAAAAGAGCTCATGCAATCACTGATATAAAAATTTAATTTAAATAAAGCACACACATATACATGCAATATAATACAATATAGGAGATAATACCTGGGTACTTGCGGGACCGCCTACTTCCACCAATAGCCTCCCACCGGCCGGTACGCTCCCACAGAGAGGGGCTCCTCCGGGTGCCGTCGGCCAAACAATGCCGACTGGCGGCCCCCAGGGGGAGAGCCTTCTCTGTGAGGGCACCTACTATCTGGAACGAGCTCCCCCCGGAGATACGGAGGATCCTGGATCTGCGCACCTTCCGCCGCGCCTTAAAGACCTATTTCACCAGGCGGGCCTGGCCTAATTTTCTCCCTCTTTTATAAAAGATTTTTAAATTTTTAATATCTTTTAGTATTCTATATATTCAAATTTTAAAATTGGTTTTAAATTGATTGGGGTTTTAATTTGTTTGGGCCAAAACTATTTAATTTGATTTTAATTCCACTTTTAAATTTTGTATGTTTGTATTTTATTGTTTGGCTGTGCACTGCCCTGAGTCCTTCGGGAGTAGGGCGGTATAGAAATCAAATCAAATCAAATAAAAAATAAATAAATAAATATATTAAGATAAAACCATAATAAACTCAGGATAAGAAAGAGCCATAGGCTTTCAGTGGGATAGATGTTATAATTCAGTATCTAAAGAAGCTAACTATCTAACTGCTTCTGGTATGGCTGTGGTGAAATCATCCCAGGTACCTTGAAAATTCCCGAGGGGACATTCTTGAACTATGGGGAAGTGATGATCTAAAAAGACAGATGTTTCTATCTCATTTATTTTCTTTTTCTTAAGGATGGCAGCACAGCACTTTCAATAGCCCTTGATGCTGGGCACAAGGATATTGCTGTTCTCCTCTACGCTCACGTAAACTTTTCAAAAACTCAGTCTCCGGTGAGTGGCATAAATTGTATTCCATGTACTCTACGATTGATACAACCAGTATTAATACAACTAGTATATATGGCTGAGTGTTGAAAGGATTTCTGACTCTTAGAAGATCCAGTTAGTCTTCCACCCTCAGGCTAGAAGCTGCTAGGTGATGTTCTTATTCTTTTTGCTGTCATGGCTATTTATGTTTGAACTATTTCAGTGTACCTGTTCTATTATCAGAGGTCATACAGTTGACTTGTAGAAAACTAATAGAAGCAGTAATGAGCTAAGGCTTATAAATCTTATCTCTAGGGTGGGGTCATGTGCTCTTCAATCCAGATTACAAAAAGGAGCAGAAATCCGTTCTTTTCCCTTTCTGTTGCTATTTTTCTTTCCACCATCTTCTATTTCTGGAACTATATCTTTCCAAAACCAACTCCCATGGCCACACTTTTTTGAAAGCATGTGCTGTATAACTCTTTTTGCTTCAAGTGTATACTCAGCAGAGCAGGACTGATCCAGCATAGTAATTCAACATACTGAATGGTTCTGTGACTTTGTGTTCTAACCTTACTAAAATACCATTTTTTCCCTTTTCTTTTCAGGGAACTCCAAGGCTTGGAAGAAAGCCTTCCCCAGGTCCTACTCACAGAAGCTCATTTGATTGCTAATGCACAGAGATGTGTAAAAACTGCCACATCCTCTATGCTGCTAGTGGTTACTGTTTTACAGTGACAGATATTGAATGTAATCGTCATGTGCCTGTACTCACCAGCAAATTGAAAGCCAATATTTAGAGCTAGGGTAGCCTCTATAAGAAAGAAGTGAAGAAGCACTCTTGCGGATAAGAGAGAGTTTACACGTGATGTGGCTATCACTTCAGATCAATCCTCACCACTTGGATTGGTCAAACTCATCCATACGGCAGAAACTTTTTAGGTTTCCAATAAAGTGAAAGAATCTGATACGATTACTGGATGGATGACTTGCTTGTATGGGAACAGCTATCATAAAGGAAAGGTTCTCTGCTGCATCATAGGTCATATAAAACCCTAAAGTCCCCTTTGGCTCCTATTTTCAGCTTCCAGAAAATAGCCTATCTTTGCTGCCGAATATATCTTGCTGTTACCTACATACAGTTATTTAAGCTAGCTATTTGGTTATGACTCTACTGTATTACTTTGTAAAGGTATGTTCTCTCTATATATTTATATTTGCTACTGTTGGGATGTTGGCAAGAACTCTTTTATTATACACGTCATTCCAAAATGATTCTGATTGTTGTTTGAATGCTTTTTTAATTTAAAAAGGGATAATTGCTTAAATTTGCCCTTTGGAATATCAGCTGGTGGCTTTATGGATTAAACAATAGAAGATAGAGTGTTATGGCCTGAATTGGCTAAATAAATTGTTGCTACCGATTTGTGTAGCTTTTCTATAACAGACTCAGTATTTTTGACACTTTGAATTCCAACATAACCAAAATAATATTTACACATAATAATAATAATTATTATTACATTTTTATTAACTCCATGATCCCTAAGATGTTGGAAAATGCTATTCTTTAGTGAATGCAAATGTAGTTCTGGGCACCTAGAATGCTTATTTTCCTGCCTTGTTCTCTGCATCATATGCATTTTAATGTTTGAAGTGCCTTAGATTCTTGCCATATTTTCAAAATAAAAAAATTCTTTAGCTTATTATATCCTTGGGCTTTTTATTGTTGGTTTGTTTTGGGTTTTTTTTTTAATCTATGGAACTTGAAAACTGGGAAAGTTTTTTTTTTAAACTTCTGGTTGGTTTACATTGTATCAATAATACACATTAAATTTGAGGCTAGAAACTACAATTTAAAAGCAATTTGAATGAATCAGGGTCCTATATTTTAACAGATAAAAATAAAAGTCTTTCATTAATATTTTCCAAAATCCAAATGAATGACATTTTAACATTTCTTTTAATTTTCATAGAATCATGTAAAACAGACAAAAGTAAAACTAAAGGGGAAGCACTAGAACATTGGTTCGGGGAAATATGTGACACAGTATGAAATAGAAGTATTGAATCAAATGCAAAATAGAAATCAAACTTGAAATCAGCAATAGCCAATTTAGCTGTGGAGCACCAGAAAATTATTCCAGAATATTATCCCAATTACTGAACACAACACAGAAGAGAAATATCCAGATATTTTACAGATTATAGTCTACAGTGATACCCCTTCCCTAATCTCATGTCTAGATGGTCTCAAGGTGCTCAAGAAGACACATCTGAAAATCTACTTTTTCCCATCTAACTTTTAGTTATGTGTATTAGCCTATTTCCTTCATCTACAATTAAATCATAACGAATAGCTTTTATTGCGAACTGACTTAGCACTCACCATCATGGGTCTAGGACAACTTGCCATGGGACAACTCAACACTGCATTAATAGTTTCATTCAGGTACTTTTATTATTGGTGACCACGTTTTCATCAAAATTATTGTAACTCTTGTACTTCTATATTGACTTTATTATTACAGTTCCATTGAAATTAATTTAACTTTTGTATTTGTTGAATTGTCCCACGAGTTGTCCCACAGTGAGTTGGTTCCAGCAAGTTGTCCCATCCTACACTCTCACTACCAACAAGTCAAAGGGCAACCTTACTACAGTAACCAGGAATTATTCAGATGGGAAATTAAGCAATATAAAATAATTCTGTTTCTTCCTTATTTTAGTAATTCTCAACACCATAACTTTTCCTACCTAAGATGACATCAAAGTGATTTCCTGGCAGAGATGCCATTGTTTCATATGTGATTGTACAAATATGGAAAGGCAATGTCAGTCAAATACAAGTACTGTTTTTCATTGGAACTTGAAGTTTTGGGATTCCTAGGAAGAAAAATAATCCCAATTTAAAAAGCCAATTGCTTCCTACAGCTAGTTTCTCACTGCTGTGAAACAGAAGTTTTGTTTGATGACTGCAGTATAAACACATTGAATCGGAATGATGAACCAGAAAAAAGATATACCCAAAGACTTCTATTTCACACCTAACCTTCCAAAAACAATTAGGACATATATAGTATTTGGAAGGACAGATACAATTACTTTGGCCTAACTCTGTCCTCAATTAAAAGGTCTTCATCGTATGTGTTTTAAAATGTCATTTTATTAATGTTTTAAGTCACATTTTAATTGGTAGAATTATATTGTAAACAATTTTGAGATTTGTATATAGGTTATACCAATGTTTCAACCTCAGCATCCTTTAGATATGTGGACTTCCAGAATTGCCCATGCTGTCTGGGGAATTCTGGAAGTCTACACATCTTAAAGCTGATTGAGAAACACTGGGTATGCATATGTTTTTCATGAACAAATTCAGCCAATGCTGTCGGGAAACCAAACCTCATATAACTCTTACCCCCTCCACTAGGGTTCGCAATCTGGGTGTCCTCCTGGATTCTCGGCTGTTCATGGATGACCATCTGACGGCCATAACCAGGGGGACCTTCGCACAAGTACGTCTTGTGCGCCAGTTGTGCCCTTTCCTAGACCGAGATGCCCGTGCCACGGTCACCCACGCCCTTGTTACTTCTCGGTTGGATTACTGCAATGCCCTCTATATGGGGCTGCCCTTGGGATGCATCCGGAGGCTCCAGCTGGTTCAGAATGCGGCCACGTGGGTAGTTATGGGAGTTCCTCGTTACTCCCATGCAACACCTCTCCTGCGTGAGCTGCCGGTTGCTCTCCGGGTCCGTTTCAAGGTGCTGGTGCTTACCTATAAAGCCCTACATGGCTTAGGCCTGGGGTACTTGCAGGACCATCTTCTGCCTTCCTCCCACTGTCCCGTGCGCTCCCACAGAACAGGCCTCCTCAGGGTGCTGGCGGCCAAACAATGTCAACTGGTGGCCCCCAGGGGGAGAGCATTCTGTCGGAGCACCGACCCTCTGGAATGATTTGCCCACCGAGCTCAGGATAGCCCCGGACCTCCTCTCCTTTCGCCGCAAACTGAAGACGTGGCTCTTCCGTCAAATAACTTGATCTGCTAGGGGTTGCACAAACTGTAATAATTTTAAATACGTTTTTTTATGGGTTTTTAACTTATTTTGTTATTTTGTGATTTGTATTATTGTTGTTGTAAGCCGCCCTGAGTCCTTCGGGAGAATGGCGGCATATAAATCGCAAAAATAAAATTAAATAAATAAATAATTAATTAAAAAAACTATATTTTTTTTAGCCAAACCATTGTACAGTAGTTGCTAAAGAATAAACAATTAGCTGGTTTCTCTTTCCATTAAAAGCAATAGAGGAATTAATAATGCAAGTTACCTATGTAGTAAAACACAAAATAAATTTGTTTTCTGTGTGTCTTGATAATGCAGAGTGCATTTCTAGTAAGGGATCCAAAGAAGATGGAAGTTCTAAGATTCTTCCAACCACATATAAAGAAAATATTCACCTGGTTTCCTATTTGGCTATATTATATGCAAATATAATATGCAAATATAATATATGCATATTATAGTAACTTATTATATGATGATCAGTTGCACTTTTTAACCACTGTATCCCCTTTTAAGTAATTGTTTATTACGCAGACACCTTTTTGGTGATTCCGGGACCGCTAGAGTGGTATTTGAAGACCTAATGTTCAGATTGCCCTCCAGCAAAGCAGGTGCCTATATATGGTACAAAGATGAGAAACATAGCAGCATTTAAAACGGCAGCATTTTTCTGTTTGCCATTTAACTGTGAAGAGCAGCTTTATTTAGAATGGATTTGTGGCCAGAAGCACCCTGCCGAGTTTCCTCAGGAAGGAAATGGCTAATCATAGGTTGTCTGTTTGCTTATTTAAGCACAGCAGCAATTTTCAAGACCCAGTTGCTGAAGGGTGTAATCCAGAGACCGTACCAAGCATACAGCAGCATTGTGCTGTAACGAAAAGTAAATAAACTTGCAAGAGTTGCCAAGAAATTCTTCTAAAACTGAAGGACACATCTGAGAAATTTGGACATAACCTAGAGACAATAATATCAAAATATGGGTATTGGGCATTTATTTGGCACAAATTACTTGAAATTTGGGACAAATATAACTACACTCGCCATTTTGAAACCTAACATACTTTCATTGAAGCTAACCCTCCTTCTAGACAAGATCGAATGGCATGATAGTCTGCAGAAGTAGACATTTTTTTCTGATAATGTAATCAACTTTTAAGCCTGGGCAAATATTTAATAACTGCATGGTGGGGAATCATGAAATGTCAGCTATTACCATTATGTTTGTCATTGAAAATAGATAATGATCAACATCATCCCAGAAGAACAGAAAGAAAATAAAAGGAAAAGCAGATGTATAAAAAATTAACTTCAGATAACATGATTCTGGAGAATTGCCAAAACTGAAAAAAACAATTTACACACAGTTTGGATTGATTACAAAAGGACATTTGATTCATTACTACATAGTTGAATCATTAAATGTTTGGAAATAGCTGGTGTCAGTAAAAACATTAGAATATTTATTAAAAAAATAATGATGCAGTGAAATACAGAATTGGTGGTTAGAAGTGAAAAATATGGGTTTGTCAACCATAGCACAGGCATTTTCCAGGGTGACTCATTTATCACCTTTATTATTTGTCATTGCCATGATCCCACTTTCAGTGATTTTAAAGAAAACAAATATTGGCTATCAGAAAGCAAAAAATGCTAATAAAGTCTCACATTTGCTTTATATGAATGATTTAAAACTATGGAAAATCAGAAATCGAAATCTAGTCATTGAAAAACACTCTAAGAATTTTAACACAGGTATAGCAATGGAATTTGGCTTAAAGAAATGTGTACAGTGGCAGTACGTTGGGTAAAATCACAACGAAATGGAAATGCAAAATAGCCGATAAGAAACATCAGGATGAAACCTACAATTATCTGGGCCTTTTACAGTTAGATAACATTGCACACAGACAAGTTAAACTCTGATTAGTAAAGAATATAACCATCGTGTGAGAAAAGTACAAAAGCCAAAACTGAGTGGTGGCAACACCATCAAAGCCATCAAAACCTTGGTCATATCTGTGATATAATGCACTGCTGAACTGGACACATTGAACCGAAAAATAAGAAAACTTGATTCCTATTGAAATGCATTACACCTCCGTAGTGATATTTATAGATTACAGGTAGATCTCGACTTACAACTACAATTGAGATGAAAATTTCTGTTCCTGAGACAATTTGTTAAGTGAGTTTTGCCGTGTTTTATTCATTTCATTTCATTTCATTTATTCGAATTTCTATACCGCCCTTCTCCTTTCGGACTTAGGGCGGTGAACAGCCAGATAAAAACATCTATACAAACATCACAGTTAAAAAATAAAGTTAAAATAATTTATAAATTTGGCCCATAATTTAAAACTTGTCAATTAAAATAAATATTAAAATTTTTAAAACTAACCCTAAAATCAGGACAGACCGGCTAGCTGAAAAAAAATAAGTTTTTAGGGCCCGACGAAAAATCCGGAGGTCGGAGATCACTCGTATCTCTGGGGGTAGATTGTGACCTTTCTTGCCTCAGTTGTTAAGTGAATCACTACAGTTTATAAATTAGTATCGTGGTTGTTAAATGAATCTGGCTTCCCCCTTGATTTTGCTTGTCAGAAAGTCACAAAAGGTGATGACATGACCTTGGGACACAGCAATGGTCATAAATATGAACCAATTGCCAAGCGTCTGAATTTTGATCATGTGATTATGGGGATGCTGCAAAGGTTGCAACTTTGAAAAACAGTCATAAGTTACTTTTTTCAGTGCTGTTGTAGCTTTGAATGGTCACTAAATGAACTGGCCAGAAAAAATGGAGACATAACTTTAGTTTGGGTGAAATAAACTGTTGAAGAAGAAAAACGTTCATTGGTTGATATAAAAGACAGCCAAGAACAAGAATTGATGCAAGTTAAAAATTGGAACTTAGTAAATGTGCAGGAAAGAAAAAGTGAAAATTGTAATAATGTAATAAAAACACAAACAGAATGCTAGCAAGGAAAAGCATTACATGGTCAGTTTCTACAAAAGCTGGAAGGGGAAAAAGGATAAATATAAAAATCTGTCAATGGTTTACAAAAACCTTGAAGGCTTGATTTTGGCTACACAAGGGCAAATCATTTAAATGAATGCAATCAAACCCGGAATTGAAAAATCATCAAATGATTCAAAGTACAGATGGTTTAAAGAAGCAGAAAAAATAGTAGACCATATACTAAGTTTGTGCAAGAAAATTCACCATCTGATTATAAATGACAACGTTAACACAATTGCCAAAATGATTCACTAGAACATCTGTAAAAATGAACATGTCCCAGTGATGAAAGATTGGTGGGAACATAGACTTGAAAAATTAGTAAAAAATGAGCAGGCTAAAATGTGGGATTTCCGAATACAGACTGATAAAAGTCTTGGTGCATAACACAACAGATTTAATTATGGTTGAAAAGAAGAAAGTGAAAGTAATTGATGTGGCAACAGCAGAAGAAAAGACAAAGAATTGGTGATCACAAAGTATCAAGATTTGAAAATCAAAACTGAAAGATTTTGGCGTAAACCAGCTGTGGTGGTCCCACTGATAAGGTTTAGCATCCAGATAACTGCACAATCATCTGGTAATCTATACAACACATACTGCATAGTCAGTCTTAATTCACAAAGGATTTATCAGGATGAATTTAGGAAATATTTGTATAACTCTATGGAATCTTTCAATTCTTGAACATGTGACAGAAACCATAATTAAAATAATTAATCCTAGTAGTTATATATCACAGAATTGAAAAAAAAAATACAGTTTATGGAAAAACTGCACTAGAGCATCTAAAATACAGTTAGGACCTTCTGGAAACAATTGCTAAAAGATTTCCCAAAAGGATTGCTAAATCTGGACTACTGGCAGGATAGTAAATGACTTTCTCTTAGCAACATTTCAACACTCTTAAATCTTAATCTGTTCCAAAGGAAAAATTACTGTCAAACAGCAGCCATTTCCCCAAGGAGAAGGGAGACCCCTGCTGGTGAAAATCAGGAAAGAGGTGTTAAAAGAAATTGTATCCCTGTGAATGTTTCCTCCATGTCACCATTGTTTTATTTATTTAGATAGGACCTACTAACTGCTATGCCAAAAGATAATTGTGCCCATGTCTCTCTGATAATGTGTGAATTAACATCTACATTTCTAGATTGGCAATATTTGCTGATTGGGCCTTTAGGAAGCCATAGTCTAAAGTATAGAGAGATTATCATTTGTAAATCCATAAATGTCTCTCTGAGCCTCTCTGGTGGTTCTCAATTTATTCTGGATGTGAGATTTCTCATACTGACATGGGGAATCTTATGGGGTTAGTTATTGTATTTGCCAACTTTAAAAAACTGGATTTGCCTATCCCAATATGCTTCCGTCTGCATATTTTCAGATTTGTGAATCACATCGGGTGAAATCCAAAGCCAGTTTCTTAAATGTCATAGGCATTAATTTCTGTGTTCCATTTTATATAGGTCTCTGACAGGTAGAGACTTAAATAAGAGAGACTACTATTCCTGGAGAAAATCTATTTGCGTGGTTGCTAAGAGTTGACACCGATTTAAGAGTGCATAATCCAATAGGATTGCTAATCTGAAAAGCAGGTTAAATATGCTTAGAGCATCAGCATCTGTTCCAAATGTTCACAAGAAAGATGTGACAATGACGTTTGTTTGCTTCTCTGTCTTCTTAGATCTCAAGGCTCAGGGCAGCAAAGAATATACAATTTTTTTTTATGTTTTAAATCCTGTTTACTGACATAGACTCTATTGAATATCTGATTATAATCTTTTCTATTTTAGTGTACAATAATAATATGGTAGAACAGGGAGCACTGTCTAATATGTATTCAGAAAGGACTTGTTTTCTGATTAAATTTTTCCCTGCATGTAAGATTTATCTTATAATGGGAACGGACAAGATAAAAATACAGTAGTTAAAATAGATACTGTTCACCTCTCTCTCAATATCATCATGCTAAAGATGATAACATGTTACTTATTCATTCACACAAGTCATAAAAATACAGATCATTAAATGATAGCAAGTTTCACAGTGAAGAATGCTAGCTATGCAATTTGGTGTTTTTTAAGGCTCTTTTTATATACTCAGAATGTTCCTGAGCCATGATGAAATTTTGCTTTTTTTTTTTTTTGCTTAGAGCTCATTTAATACAATTTACAATTAAATCAATCTTAGATTCTTTCTTTTTTGAACAATGTTTAGATGTTTGCTACTGTACCCATTTTACAGATAGAAAAGTAAATGGGAAGGAACGATTATTGAAAATCAATAAGGATTTATTGCCTACCTTTTTACACAAAATAGTAGTCTTACTGACTAGCAATTAAATTAACAGTCTTAATTTCTTTTGCCAAAGAAATGAAGTGGGAACAGCATTACCAATCATTCTATGTCTAAGGAAAATAGAGGAAGGAAAGCTTTGCTTCGATTTTGACTAGGAATATATAGCAAAAGGTACACACACACATGCACACACTCAACGCACGCACACGCACAATAAAATTCAACTTTATTAAATGTACCAAAAGATAGGGTACTGCACACAAGACACAGATATAATGAAGATAAAATACAAAAAGCTAAAATAAAAAAAATGCAACAACTCCCAGTATAATTCTAACTCAGGGGTGGGTAACTATGACCCATTTACAATTCCTGACCTGGCTCAGGAATTCTGGGAGTTCAAGTCCACAGGTCATAAAGGGTCATAGGTAGTTGCCCATCCCTGTTCTAGCTGTAGCTAAATAACTAAATCGAATAAATATAAGGCGGTGTGGCAAAATCCCAGAATCATCCATACTATTGAAGACTGGGGCCAAAATTAGTGGATGAAATACATGATTAGTGGGAAATTATACTACGAAAGCGTAGCTGAGGGCACCACTCACAATCTCAGAAGTTTCTACATTGGTGGGGAAAGAATGGGAAGCAGAGAGGGAGAACTTGTAATCCTAACATGGTAGGATATAATGATGTCATAGGCATCACTGAAACTTGGTGGGACTACACAAATGAAAGGAACATCATCCTGGAAGGCTAATACTAACAATATGGCGCCCTTCAGTGGATGTCTTCATCAGAGAAACTTCATAGCAGAAGTACCAATGCTTGAACCCAGTGCCAAACCACACTGACCATAGTTAAGCAGCCATACTCAATGCAGGTCAGGAGAAATGTGTATTCGCATTAAGCAGCCAGAGCAGTTTAACTCATGTATTGTGTGAACATGCCCAATGGATGGATACAGATATTGTTCCACGTTTCAGAATTGTTTACTTTGACACTGATGTATATATATAGGCTTCTTTATCTGCTTTTACTCACAAATGTGCAGAAAAGACAAAATACCAAGAGCTGTGTCCATAGGCACCCTGACACCACTCTGTGCCAGACTGAAAATGTAGAGCATAGTACTAAGTGTGAGCCCAGCTTTTGTGACTTAGTTGGCAAGCTAGGATTAAACAAAGCATAGCTTGGCATGATTATTTGTCAGGGTAAAGAGGGAATAAATGAAATAGGTTCTTCATCCAGAAAAGAAATTGTTTAAGACATGGATTGAAGCCCTTTAGCCAAGACGTTTCGTCATTAGATGAGCAGTATTAAAAATAGCATTGAGGGGAAAGCATTTGCTTAATCACTTGAAACAATCTACTTATTTCTGACCTTCTCTGCCACAGGGGAAAACTAGCTGTATCCAAAAGGAAATTAAGTATCATAAATAAAAAGGTAGCAATTAATTGTGTAGTCTCTTTTAAAGAGTCCCAAGCTTCCTTCGTCACACTCTGCCAGTTTATCAAATCTAGCTCCATTACGGTTGTCTTCTCTCTCAATTGATGGTGACATTCTAATCAGAAAGCCTCCTATGAACTGGAGCTGGCCTGTGATAAAAGAGCACAAACATATAGAGTGCATATAGGATTCTATCCGTCTTGCATTGTGAATTACAAATGTTCTGAATGTCAGTTTAATGAGTCATGCAGCAGCCCTTCAATGTTCTAAGTCACTGGTCCAATTAATTTTTTTAGTGCCCCTAAAATGAATCGGAGGATCTGTGTCAAGTAATACAGGGGTGGCTTTTGCCTGCCCCTCTCCGTCCCTTTTACAAATCAGGCTTAGCCAAGCTTTGAAGCCACGATAAATTAATCAGGTTGATTAACTGGGTCATAATTTAATAGAACATTCAAAAATGAATTTTCCAGGGAAAAGATTCACAACATTGGGTGCTTATAGAGAATGTTATGCAGCACTGTGAAAGGATAATGGTGTGTGAGGGTGGGATGGGGGGGGGGTCTTTGAGCGGAGGGCCTAATGTTTGAAGATGCTTGATATTTAGGAAAGGTTTGCTTTTTGTTTTTTCAATGGTTCTCCTTGTTTTCTACTGTTTTCTACTGTTAATGTACTGCTGTACTTAATCTGTGAGGGAGAGGCACCTGCTGTCTGAACAGAGTCACTGAACTATTTGGGGTAGGCCAGGAACTGTAGTCACTGGCTCATACATTGCATTAAACTATGGTGTGTGTAACCTTGATTCCTTTTATAAATAAGAGTTGGCTGTCTTCATATCTGCAAAGTCATAAACCATAAAACATACACAACAAACTAGTATGACTAGACTCGCACAACATATTTGTGGACATTTGTGGTTGATTCATTCAATGAACCATTGGTTTGCTTTCTTGCCAGTCTCTGGTAGTGTGTTCTCAGGCATCTTCTCCAACGCTAAAATACAAAAGCATCAATAATCTTCCCATTCTGCTTGCTCCATGTCCAACTTTTGGTTCCACAGTGTCAGAGGAAATACTGAGACTTGCACAATTCTGATCTTGTAAGATTCATTGGGGATATTTTCTGGAATACATTTCCCCACAACCTTGGCTAGATTCAACCTATTTTCTCTGCTTATCTTACCAGTCCCAGTTTGATCAACTTCTGATTTTTGGAGGATGACTTTTCTGTAAGATAGAAGTGTCTATTCTGGTTACTTTGGTGGAATACATAATTACATATAAAATGATCAAATTATATTAATATTTAACAGGTGTGTGGTATCTCCAGATATCAAAAGCACGTTGTAAAAGTTCTGCACACCAAAGCTGTGCTGCCATTTATGATCCCCTACTAGGTGTTCATCACACAGCCCACAAACACGTTTTAGCAGAGCAAAACTGCTCAGGCTCTGCATATAAAATGTGAATAAACCTATCTTCAAATATGTCAATTCCCGCATTGTAAGGCGTATACTGCAGGTGCTGTTTGCCTCTTAAGTGACTTTATCCTTACAAAAGGTATTCTTAAAATTGTTCTTAGCAATCTCTGTGACTTATAGGAAATAGTGATTTCCCCAATTATATGAGGGATTTAGTTTCAGTTCCTGGACTACTCTAAGAATGTCTACGACAGTTAACTTATGGTGGCTATTTATAGACCATCATGCTGTGTCTGCAACCATGTCACTTGCATTATAAACATGAAAATGATGTGAAACTGTGGACACCTCTGCTTCTCAGTAATGTTGTGTCAGTGTTCTCTAGGATCAGGTGGAAACAGCCTAGCATCCTGTTCAGGACATATTTTTGCATGTAGTTCTCTGTATGAGTCATCCCCTCTATAAAGTCCTGCTCAGTGGTGGTATTCACTTACCTTCACTACCGGTTCACAAATAGGAGCGCACGCGCCACCTCTGTACATGCACAGGATCTTCTGTGCATGCGAAGAGCATCAAAAACGGCACGTGATGATGACTGGGTGGGTGGGTGGAGCCTCCTGCAGTTGCCGCTACTGGTTGGCCTGAACCGGATAGAACCAGCTGAATAGCACCACTGGTCCTGCTGGTCATTCCCAAGAATAGCACAGCTGACAGTCACGGAACCCTCTAGTCACATCCCAGTGCATCTTTACAGAGGGAAGAGGCTGTTCATGTAGGCACTTTGACATGCAAAACTTCCAATTTCCTACAAATATAGCCAAATGATTTCTTTTAGTGAAAAAACACAATTGAAGTATCTTGTTTACAAAAGCCATTTCGACAGCTAATAACACACCAGAAGCCCATTTTCCCATAATGTTTCATAACGTCCCTTCCTACAAGTTCCCTTTGCCACTACAGGCCTCTTACTTAGGTTTTTTTACTAAGTTTACTAAGTAAACTAAGGCCTCATCAGCAGCCTTTCATATGTTGCCAGCATACTTTGTCATTGCATATGAGTTTAGGGCCGCTAATTCTGTTCATTGACAGAGGTTTGGTTCCATATTATGCAAAGCTAAGGAAAGGCTCAACAAGATCAGGCCTTTGTTTTATCCCAGTTCAGAGCAATTAAAGTTCTGAATATACAGAAATCTATACAGAAATTAAAATCTGAAAACAAGGCTGGTGAGAGGTTTGATTATTAGTTCCTGAAAATTCTAAAACAGGGGTTTCAGACAACAGGAGTTCAGACAACACAACATATCTCAATCTGATTAATAAAACATATCCTTCGCAGTGTCCATTTCTGCAAGATGTTTTTCTGTTGCACATACCTTCTTATTGATCCATTACCTTGGGCTATCATGTCATGCAAACACAACTAATAATTAATGTAAAATTTAGATCAAGGACTAGCAGATGTCTTGTCCTCTAAATCTGGTCTGTTTCTTTAGGGACCAATTTCTCCCTCTGGCCGCACTTTGGACAATCAATCTGATTGTTTGCATCATAGCCTGTCATTGGCAATTGAGCATAAAGATATTTTTTTTAAAAAAGCTAATGAACAATAGTAGAGTTGTCTTCATAATCAATTTGGCCAACATGACCTGGGAAAAGATTGAGAAAGCAGCATTTTTCTATTGACAGCACATACACAGGTTCATTTCTTTGTCAATTTAGGTAAAGTAGGTTTTGCTGTTGAAGTTATAATTTGGGGAGAAAAATTCTTGAGGTACCTGTAATGTTATCACAGCAGCAATAATCTTTCTTCTGTGATGGGAGTTACGTTTTATTCTTCAATCACAGTCTGGGTTAGAAATCTTACCTCTAGCTACCTCCCCTCCCCTCAAGACTCACAAATTCCTATTTCTGTTCAGGTGTTTCACTTGAAATATTTATTGTATTACCTAAATTGTATTTTGCATTTCCTGCTTGGATAACAACGTCAGAATCATATGTTGAACTGTTTGCAAACTTTTGTTTGCATTCCACTATCATATTCAATCTCTTTTAGGGCGGGAGGGAAGAAGTACTTAACAAATTTTCCTCTAACAGCAAAACTGCCAATCAACAACTGATAACTCTTCTTTTTGGAGAGAAAAAGTGTTGGTCCCTCAGACCGTTTGAACGAAACGTCCACATATTTAAGAATTACTATTCAAATTTACGGCCCTTGCAGAACTATTTCTCAGAATACCGACCGAAGAGAAACCTTGAATTTTCCAGGGAGGTGGTGGGTTTTAGCCGTTAATCAGCCAGACTAAAGATGTGAAATTGGACGGAAATCTCCCACTTCTTTTCCCCCTCATGAAGTGGAAGAAAGGTATGGAAGCAGCTGTTCCCCATAAATCGTCTGGCCCGAGACATATTTCTGCTGATCCTATGGCCCCCCCACCCTTCCCAAGGACGAAATTAAGTCCCCTACGAAAACTTTTTTCCAATTATACGCGCCCGCGTTCGCCAACTCTGCAAACCTCAAAAAGTTCTCCGGGAACGAACGCAAGAAAAGGCTTGCAAAGACAAACGAGGTTCCGCGAAAAGGGCCAAAACGAGATTGAAAACATTTCATGCTTGCATCTCAGCCTCCCCCCCACCCACCCCGCCATTACAACTTATAAACGCCACCCATTCCATTTGCCGCCCATGCTAACAAAAAGACTTGTGGGTCCCTTGTAGCCGTGACAGGGTTGCGTTGCAGAAACGCAGCTTGCGCTGCAGCGGCCTTTCCCTCGCGCGAGCGCGGCTCGGATTTGCGCGCGCCGGCGACCTGCCTCGCTTTGCACCCATCTTTGGGAATCAACCGCGTTAAGCGGGGCGGTGGAAACGTTTCCTATTGAAACAGGCCCACCAGCAAAACCAGAGAAGAGTTTGGTGGCGCCTTCAAGACCAACCCGGGTTATTTTGTGAACCCTGCCACTAAGTTTCGGCAGGCTGCAAATACTGCATCCAGAAAATATTGCTTTTTCTACAAGGCAACTGGATTTTCTTGGGTGTGTGTGTTTTTTTTTCTTTGAAAACGTTTGCTTCTCATCCAAGAAGCTTCTTCAGTTCTTGGATGCCAAGCGAAGGTTTTCAAAGAAAAAAAAAACATAGAAAGTCCAGTTGCCTTTTGGAAAAAAGCATCTTTGGGACAATCACGACCTGCATGGAGGATTGAGAATCTCCATAGACGTTTGCAAGTGGGCTGTAACCCGAAGGAGAAGCTTCGTGCCAAAGGCCGTTGCATCGCAGGCATCTCTCTGCAAGGAACCTTATAGACTGGGCCTAGCCAGGGGTGGGGTGGGGTGGGGGTCAGGCTTGCATAAGGCCGCTGGAGGGCCTTGGGGGTGGAGCCAAGAGCGCCCGGGAGCGGGTCCGGGCTCTGGAAATATACCTTCGAACAAATAGCAAAAAGTTCAGCGAGTTCCCCATTTGACCCGCCCGTCTTTGCAAAGTGACGAGGTGGGCTGCTAACTTTGCACGGCTTTTGCTGCCACCTGCCAGCCGGCTCTTCCAGAAGCTGCACCCGCACCCAAGCAAAAAGCAACTGCTTTTGCAGGCCAAGGCGAGCTGCTTCCTCCGGGGGGACCTTCGCCCGTCCTTTTCAGGCTCCGATTAAAAAGCGAGCCCTTCCTTGCAAAGCCGAGCAATTCTTTGCACTTAACGGCTCGGAAAGGCGCCATGCCCAACGAGACCTCCTTCAGCAAGCCGTCGGCTTCGTCGGAGCATCACGCCCAGGGGACCAAAACGGGCCCTTATGGGAAGGCTGCCGGGCTAGCGGCCGCCGGAGGTGGCGGCAACTCGGGGGGTTTAACCCAGGGCCCTGCTGGGGCCGTCACCGCCGCGGGGAAAAAGTCCCCGCGGCTCCCCAAGTGCGCCCGCTGTAGGAACCACGGCTACTCCTCGCCCCTGAAGGGCCACAAGCGGTTCTGCATGTGGAGAGATTGCCAGTGTAAAAAATGCAGCTTGATCGCCGAGAGGCAACGGGTGATGGCCGCCCAGGTGAGCAGCCGGAGGGTTTAGCAAGGAAAGAAATGGCGGGGAACCGGCTCTGGGGCAGAAAAAGCACAGGGAGGCCTTACTGCCGCTCGGTGATGCTGGTTGGAAAGTAAAGTTCATCCCCTAAAACTGTGCTCCGGAGAAATGGGTAGGTTTGACCTGCTGTGTAAAAAAAACTCCCGGATGCTTTTTCTGCAGGAACCCTTAACTTCGTTGCCGGAGTTGAGGATAAATTTGGGGGGAGAAAAGTATATCCCGCACCGCCTAAGATACTGTTCTGGCTTTCAGCAAAAGTATGCATAACCTTTTTACTGTCCAAATAATACCCACTATGGAATTCAACGTTATTCTCTGTTTTCACATTTTTCCTCCTTTCTTAGCATTAGTTTCAGATAGCGTCGGGCTTCCTAATACTCTAGGATTGTTTTGCAAGTAATAATGCTTGTTATATGTAGAGTACGGTATCTAAAAGGAAAAACAGAAATCAGATGCGATGGAAAGGAATCCTGCAATGGATAGTGCAAATTGTATCGTTGCATTTGAAAGTATTTGTAAGTATGAGAGTGATTTTGATAGTGAAAATAATACTTAATAAGGTAATGGAAGAGTGGTAGGTTCTAGGTCCTAGATCCTAACTAGGTCAGTGAAAGACTCTTACCATTAGTTTAGTTTTTAATCAATGAAAACTTTATGACATCAAATTTTAATATTAGTACACAAGCATCATGTTTATGTCTTTGTTTTCATTTACAAGGTTTGCAAAATAATGTATTGAGCATTTTGAATTGCAAAATCATTGTATTAAAAAAATTCTTCCTGTTAGAAAATTGTACATTAATGTATTTTTATTTTTTTTTCATTCAGAATGTTTAACTTGAATCATGAGGAATTAGAAAAATTATACTGAAATTTTCAAATATCAACATTTTTAAAGTTTTACAAATAATTGTAAACTTAAAAAAAAAACCTATAGGCCATTTCTGAATACTTTGGAAAGAGTGTTATCATAATCTTTCCACAGTTTTTTCTCAATTAGCCTCCCCCAGTCTAGCAATCTCCAGATGTGGTGGGAATTGTAGTCCAAAACATCTCAAGAATGCCAGTTTGGCAAGTCAAAAGTAGAATGCCATTCCACCAGTGCCCAATTATTTGGCTTAGCCGGGTGTTAATTTTTAAAAAAGAAATTGGCACAGAAGCAACATACATTTACACTTTCAAGATAACATTACTACTTGTCTTACAATAGATTGTTGCACAAGGGCAATTGTTAAATATTAGTTTTGCACTTATTTAGAATTATGTCCAATTGATATGGGATTTATAAGACCACAACTATCTAGGGCAAAATTTCCTGTACTACAATCTCAGTAATTAATATGCTGGTTTGTGCTGCTTTGCTTTTATCATTAAAGTTGCTCCCATAGTTGATTGCTTTAAGTGAATATGAACAAACTTTGTCTTTCAGAAAGATACTTTATTCTGCAGAGAGTAGTCATTTCAAATACTCCAAAGGAAACAACTGCATTTTTTATTATTAATATAACATTGATCCTACTGATGGAAAGGCTTGTTCCAACAATGGTTCAGCATCTATTCACCTTTCTTTATGTCACTACAAATACTTAATATTAGCTAATATTGCATCATCAGCCCTTAGCTTGTTGCATAGTGTCTGTTATGACTGTTATGACTAAAGTGCTGTCCATGTTTTTTGCTTTACCACTTGCTTCAGCCTTTGATTGGTGTCTCAACATTATAAGGCTTGGAATAATATCTAGTTATCTAAGCATATACTTCGATACCATTACATACAGTTGTGCAATTGTGACTTTGGGCCAGTCATAGTCTCTCAGCCCAATTCACCTCACAGGATTGTTGTTTTGGATAAAATAAGAGGAATGAGTATTAGGAATGTTGGATTACTTACAAAATAATAAAGATGAGATAAAAATCTAATAAATGAATAAAATTACCGTTATCTCTACAAATATAACAGAAAAGCAATCAAAGGCCCAAGGAGTCACTCCAGCAAGGTTAGGAAGAGGATCTTCTAAATGGGAATTGCTTGTAAAGAGAGGGAGAATAGAGTGAAGGTAAAGATGTAATAAAAAGACCCTCTATTTCTTAAGGAGTTTTGTTCATTTGTAAAGACTTAATAGGTAAAAAAAGTAATGGTGATCTCCTTAAGAACGTTTGCAAGTAACAAATAAAATATGCATTGCCATTAGGAAATGATTTTAGCTATGAGCTTGAATGAGCTACCATTCAATAGTGATAATTTGCAGTTCTTCTAAGAATCATTATAAAATTTAAGATTTTTGATTTCGTTCATAGTTTTTATAAGATGTTTTCAATACTTTAAGAGGGTCACTGCCAGCTTCATAGTGACAGATAAGAAGTGGCACTCATAGAGGCAGACCAGTGACCAGAGTGAAGAGGTCATGCAGGAACACAAACAGTGAACCCCCAAATACACTGCAGCTGATCACCTGACCTCCGTACCATGAAGAATGGGTGCCAGAATTTGCAGATTTAATCTCCCTTCATACTATGATGCAACAGTGGTAAAACTCATTTTGGTATTGTGATGGAATGTAATAAGGAGGATCCCCAGGAAGAATGGAGTGCAATCCAGAGGGGTAAGAGCCAACTCAGTCTGGATATTACATGTGAGAGAAAGAGGGTGAAGGCAGCCCCTCTCTAATAGTTACATAATATATTGTAGATACAAATAATAGAGTCCTCAGTCTGGCAAGATTTTATCTATACAGGTATGAAAACAATAAAGAACTCGGTGTAGATGAATCATGTCATTCTTGGGTTTTGGCTAACAGATACATGGACATAATGGCATACAGCTGTTTAAATCATGGCCTGAGGCTACCAGATGATCAGGGAAGAAATTTGGGTAATAGAGACATGCTGATGTTGCTGTAAACTACAAATGGGACGGGGCTTTAGAAAGTCCTTCGACAGTTCAGTTTACATCACTAAAAAGGAAGTGATTGCTAAATACATTCTGGTTCTGTTAGAAATAATTTGGAAAAAAAAAACAAAAAAAAAAGCCCCTGTGAGTAGGGTTTTATAATATATGTCTGAATTATAATCTCATATTTTAGCTATTGCCAGCTTCTATTGTTTGATAAGCATGTTCATTTAAATACAGTAGACCTCGACAACAACAGACCCCCAAATTTTCATTTCTAAGCAAGACAGTTAAGTGCGTTTGCGTTTACGATCTTTTTTGCCACAGTTGTTAAGTGAATCTAGTTTCCCTCATTGATTTTTCTTGTCATAGGTTGGGTGGGATGGTTGCAAATGGTGAATATATGATGTGACCCTGAGGCAATCCAACTGTCAGAAATACATGCCAGCTATCAAATGCCCAAATTCTAATCATGGGGATGCTGCAACCGTTGTAAGTGTGAAAACTGGTCATAAGTCACTTTTTTCAGTGTGGTCATAACTTCGAACAGTCACTAAATGAATGGTTGTAAGTCGAAGACTACCTCTATGCAGACAGATACTGCAATCTACCCAGAGGACAAGAAGTCTCTATCCTTCTTTAGCAGCTCTTTGAATTTCATGCTAACTGCACAGAAGAAAAGTAGAATATCAGCACCTTACCAGGTTTCTAGTCATCTCTTAAAAAGAAAGTGGAAATGCCTAGACTTTGTCCATTTAAATACCATATGTTAGAAAACATTACTAAACTGCTAAAACAATTAATAATAGTAGTAAAGCAATATAGCTTTCATTATTCAGACAATTTATATTTCAGATTTAGTATCATTACTTAAATATGAGAGTTTAGTGTAAAAACTAAAGTATTGCTGTCTAATTTGGCTTTCTCAAAGTGATGCTGTCTTAATGTTATGGACAACAGCTTTCATCAGTCATTTTAAACAAGCCTTTTGGGGAATTTTAGTGTTACATGCATGAAGATAACAGATAGGGAGACATTATTAAATGAATGGTTCTGTATGTATGTCACTTCGCTTTCAGGTTAAATTGAAATGGATCTGGTTAATAACTTGGAAGGGAGCTCAGCAGAAATTGGAAGGCTATAGGCTAAACTTGGGGGGGGGGGAAATAATAAGACAGTAGCAAATCTCTTCCATATTGCTACAAAGCTGTCTGGGCAAAGAATGATCAGATTTGGTATTTGAAGATGGGATTGAATTTTAGCCTGTGCAATCCAAGGCATACAGATAGTCCTCAATTTATGATTACAGTAGGGACCAGAACTTCTGTCATTAAGCAATGCGGCTGTTAAGTAAGTCATGCCCAATTTTACAAACTTTTTCCCATGGTCGTTAATCACTGATCATTAAGCAAACTACACAGTTTAAGTATATCTGGCTTCTCCATTAATTTTGCTTGTTGGAAGTTACCTGGGAAGGTTGCAAATGGCAATCACATGACCCCAGGACCTTGCAACCTTTGCAAATACATGCTGGTTAGAATTGTGTGATATCAGTGTGGAAGCAAACAGCTTGTATCTTACTGGCCTGATGCTAGATATGTTGCAAACTGCAGCACTGGGTCTGAAAACTGGAATAGTAGTAAGGTTACCAGGTCTGGACTGCAAAAATTTGAATGACAACTAGATGGTGGCAAAGAGAAAAATAATTTTTGCAGCCCAGCACTAGCACTACCATAGTTGCCATGGAATATTTATGTTTAAGAAATGTTTAATTTGAAAACAGTTACCTAAAATTTTGTAGCTGTTGGTTGCAATAAAGTTGTAACTGCTTAGGTGTATGATAGTGTGAGGATCAAATCTTGCAGACTCTGATGCCTTGAACTTCAACACCCATCATCCCCAGCCACAACACTATTGGACTTATAGTCACTAGCACATCATATCTGAAGTGTCTTGACTTGAAAAAATTGCTTTCTTAGATAAAAAAAACTTACCTCTTCAGCAGATCCAAACTTAATTTGTTAAAAAGATGCAAAAGTTCTACATTTCCACTGAATATCAGTTGACTTGATTATTAATGTTTTCCTTCCTGGTGCATTAAATGTTAAAATGTGTTTTGGTTTAATGATATTCGTATGTCTGTTTTTGCTTCCTGTAGCCATGGTGTTACATCTGCCTCTGTTTCTGCATTCTGCTTCTTTGTTATCAGTTAACCTACTTTCTCATTTTGTACCAGTCTCAAAATCAGCCATACAGTATTTTTTCTTCTAGTTAGTTCTCAAAATTTGGTGTGTTTAGAACATGTCAAGTGTGAAACAGCCCCTCCTAGTCATTTTGAAAGTCATTTTGTGCTCTGAACAATTTTGTTTCTGCTAAGAACACTTTCCAAATAATTGAAATAATCTGTTTTGTATTTAAGACAGGCATGTTTTGAGTTCAGAACAGTTCAGATTTGAAACATTTTTCACAGTCTTGCTCAATATTATGTAACTGTTAAAGGATCTGTGCTAGGGAAAAATGCCATTTCTTAATGGTAACTCTGAATGAGAGACATACTGTATATATTTTACATATGTGCAATTAAGTGGCCCAGAATATATAGTCTTGTTTCACTTTGCTTACATTGCAACAGCATAAGATAATTTATATGTTCAGGAAATGTTCAGGAAAGATCTGCCTGGACTGGCTTCAGTGAGATTTCTGTAAAAATGAGTGCTCTGAACTTGGAATGTGATTTTAATCCTTTTCCAGAGCAGAATAGTGCTTTGAAAACCTCACATTTGCTGCAGAAATTCTGTATCAAGTACTTTGTATTATTTTGCTTTAATAAGGCTTACATCCTGAGGTGCCCAAAAGACTCATGTGGTATGCATATGAAATTATTATGTGAAAAATTATGTTGTTTATGAAAGATAGATGCTGTTAATCCTACTCACTCCAGTTGACTACATCCTTTGTTATAAGACATGAATAAAAAGAATCCCCAAAGAATCTCCATCGTTGATTTTCAGTAAAAAGGGTTCATTTAATTACAGTTGAAATTGATCCTTCATATTACAAGGATCTCAGTTTGTATTTCAGGGGGTTTCCAAACTCACTAAAGCAAAGGGTTAAAAAATAACACTTAACTAAGTTTAGATAGCTGCCCCATTAGAAATCTTATTGGTAGATGGTTACCTTTTAGGTTTCTTTAACTTTTTTCTCTTTATCTTTTCTTTAATTTTTTAGCTTTAAAATTATGTCTTTATTTGCATCCATAAACCTTCATGTGTGTTAAGATAAAGAAAACTGCAGTGTTCCACCCAATTTTGCTACTGTTGTTTTTCAGATAACTGTGCAAATACAGTGTAACTTTCCCTTTTCCAGGTTGCATTGAGAAGACAACAAGCCCAAGAGGAAGAGCTGGGGATTAGCCACCCCATCCCATTGCCTAGCGCCACAGAAATGTATGTGAAGAAAGAAAACAATGCTAACAGTTCCTGCCTGTTGGAAAGCACCAGCCCACCCCAGTCAACAACCACAGCAACTGTAGTGTCTACCTCATCCACAGGTAATGTCCTGGATAAAGGCACCTCCCATCAAAGTCTTACATCTGAAAAAAAAAATATTGTCATGAGTTTCTTGGATGCTTAACAGATCTAATTTGATTTCAGTAAATCGGGGATTTACTGAATAAATGCATAAAAGCACATACAATAATCCTATGGAGATCCTCAGTCATCCAGGTCATGGTTGTCCCAAAGGTGCTTTTTCAGGAAGCTTCTTGGATGAGAAGCAAAATGTCTTCAAAGAAAAACCAGAAGTCCAGTTGCCTCTTGAAAAAAGTACCTTTGGTACAATAATCCTGTTTTATGTTACATCTTTACAGCGTAAAGATACCTTTCAAAGGTATCATTTTGGTTAAAGTTGAAGAGCCTGCCTTAATCCGATTAAATTATTTGTCCATAAATTCAATTTTTTTTTTTTCAGACTCTATTCGGTTTGACAGTGATTCAGAAGAAAAGCTTTCGACTAGGGGTTTTGAACTTTTCAGCCAGAAGATCTATTAGTTAAAAAAAATATTTGTGGGATCCCTGATCAAAAGGGCCCAGGTTACAATCACTGCTTCGTGAGCTGCATTGGTTGCCCATTTGCTTCCAGGTGCAATTCAAGGTGTTTGTTATCACCTTTTAAAGCAATGCATGACATGGGTCTAGTCTACTTGAGGAACCATATCACCTCAATGGGACTGGCCCACTCCACCCATGCCGGCAGAGGAGGCATATTGCAGATCCCATCAGCCAAAGAATTTTGGCTGGTGGGATCAGGAGAAGTGCCTTCTCTGCCATGGCTCCTGCCTCTGGAATATCTTACCCCCAAAGTGAGATTGGTTCCCACCCTTCTGATGTTTCCTAAAAACCTTAAGATCTGGCTTTGCCAGATGGCTTGGGGACCCAGTGGGAGATCTTCTTACTGGAGCTGGTTGACTAATTAAAACTTAATCCCACTTCCCCCCTCCCACTCCTGGTATGTCTTTCCTTTCCCATCTGGTATTAATGATTTTATTTGTTAATGATATTATTTATTTATTGGTTCGATTTATATGCCGCCCTTCTCTGGAAACTCAGGGCGGCTTACAATGCGATAAGCAATAGCCTTCATACTTTTGTATATACCTGCTTAGTAGGGCTTTCAGCCCCCCCCCCAAGCGGTGTTCTTTTTTATACAAAGTCAGCTTATTGCCCCCACAAACCGGGTCCTCATTTTACCTACCTTGAAAAGATGGAAGGCTGAGTCAACCTTGAGTTCAAATCTCACTTGCAGTAATTGCAGGCAGCTGGTGCTATTTAACAGCACTTTAGTCTGCTGCGCCACCAAGGCTCATACAATTATCCATTGTATTTCTATGACTGTTGAGTTTTATTACTTTTAATACTTTAATGTTTTTTGTTGTAAGCTGCCTAGAATCTTTGATTACAAGATGGATGGCAAATAAATTTCATAATTACATACGTACATACATACATACATACATACATACATACATAACAATAAAAAGGCAAAGTGCAAGTGATAAAAAATTGACAGCATTTACACGTACTTTTTTTCACTGTTAGTCTTTCTCAGAACTCTCAAGTTTTTTTTAAACCATGTTTTAGACTTTATAAAGTGTGGCATAATTCTGGTATTCATTGAGGCATTATTTGGGGGGGAGGGAGTTGAGGTTGCACGAACCTAAAGAAAGTTGTGGTTGCAGTAAGAGGCAGAGATACGTTAATGAGTTGACTCCTAAAGCCTTCCATTTTTGCTGAAACCCAGAAACCCATGTGAACCACAATGAAGGATGCTGCAAATCATAGTTCAGTGACCACTGAAAAACCCTCAGATCTCAATTGGCTTTAAAAAAGCAATTTTAACTGCAGTCTGTAGTTTAGTTTGGTTATTTGAAAAATTGCATTCCCTCTCAATCTATGGATTATGCAGAACTTCCTGCATTCTAAATTATATAGCCAGTAAGTTCTGTTAAGAACAGTCAGCAGAATGTTATATATAATTTCTTATTTATACACTTAAGTTCCTCTGAGTTTGAGCAGAATTGGATACCAGCAAAAGAAATAAATGTCCAGGCACAGCTTTAATAAGTCACAGAAGTCGATGGCAGTTTCATAATTTGTGTTTCATTCTTCTCCCCAGTTGAGACAGTTTGAGCAGCCGCCATTATTGTCCACAAGTCCATGACACCAGATTTTTCATTTGACAACTCCAGAAAGCAGTGGGTTCATTCCTTTCTTGTGAAGGTTTTCTCTCCCTCCCACTTCCTTAGAGGTATAGCAGTTTTTCTTTCAAACTTCATCACACTGTACATGGTTTACAGAGAGAGGGATAGGGTGTGAAGGAGCCACACAAATCATACAAGGTACCAGAAAAGTCTTTTTTTTTTTGCTGTATCCATTTTATTGGCAGGCCAGAAATATTATGGCACATTGAGAGGCCAGAGTCAATTTTTCAAGCCTCTGGTGACACACCATGCTTCCTGAGGGGGAAAAAGTAAGAAGACAGAACAAAAGGGGAAAAAAAGGGAGAGGGCTTACCATTATTTTCATTCTTAAATCTTGTCATTGTATTTCAGGGTGTTTATTTTTAAAACTGGTTATGCTAATGGAGATAAAGAATGTAAAAGAAGCATGAAGCAGATGTTTTGAGCCTGAAAATTCCGCACTTCTTACTGAAAAGGATCTAGGCTTAAGATTGTAGCCTAAATACATCACCTTCAGCTATGATAAAGTAGAGGAAACTGGATGGGTTACATGAGAAAATGAAATAATGAAGGTATTTTGATAGCTAAACCTTTAGAAACTTGGTGCTTGTGTGAGAAAAGCAAAAGAAGGATTTGTATTTTCATTGTGCCTATGTTACTTACGTATTTTTTTCATTAGGACAGAGAACATAATCCTCCTCCTTCTCCTGGGCTTGGGCCATTCAGAACCATATCTTAATTTAAGTGTGACACTGACTCTTGTGTTTGTATGTGTGTTTGAAATGTGACTTGGTCCACATGGCATGGGCATACATAAAGCACATACAGTACGATTCCTCTGCAAAAGATAACTTTTTATCTCTTGAAGAATTCAATGTGTGTCCTGGTTGCCAAAAAGAAAGAAAGAAGAATGCAGCACATTGCTCTTGAGAGAAAATAAAAACAAATTCTCACATCTAATTTAAAAGGGGGAAGAATTATATTGTCTGACTTTTTAAGAGCAAGACCGACATGCATGAAGACTGTTGACCCATCTCTTCTACCACCACTTGTACCTTGATTGAGCAGATTATGGTATGATGATTTGGTAAGAAGGCATCCGCTTGTAAAGGGGTTCATGCATATGATTATTTCTTAGATATAGTGGTGCTTATTCCTGATTTTAGCTCAAAAACAGACCATCTGTGCCTCCCAATCCAATTCTTTTGGAACCCATCCATCATATTAAAAAACCCTAGTTTCAGCTGGGGTCAAAAAGCCTTCCTTTAAAAAGGCTTGATATAGTTTTTCAACAATCTCCAAAATTCCATGAAATAAGTAAAATCCAAGCCTTCCTCATATTTAAGGCCTACTCTATCAAGCCTTTGCCTTCTCATCCATGTATTGGTGGAATCTGGCCAGAAAAGGGTTATTTCCTCCTCCTGTTGTACAAAATGGGAACATAGCTGCCTTTAATACCCCCAAAATGCACCCCCAAAATGCAATGTGCACACGGCCCCCATGCATGTGCCCCACCCCGTGTATGTGCGCACACACCCCTGCATGCACTCACCCTGCACATGCGTTCACAGCCCCCTGCATGCCCCCTGGACCCCGCACATGCGTGGCAGAGACACGAAGACCAGTTGGCCAGCGGGAAACGCACGCTCAGGCACAGTGGGGGTGGCGGCTTGCATGCCACCAGAGAGGGCACTGCGTGTCACTTCTGTCACATGTGCCATTGGTTCGCTATCATGGACATAGGGGTATGACTATTTTGTTAGTCAAACTTAGACTATTAGAGGTGATCACAATATAATTTTTAAGATGTTTATAAAATACTAGCACAAAATGCTCATAGGATTTTAGAAATGTGCTTTCATAATCTCTCTTTAAGAGATTGAACTATCTAGCAAGACCAGAATTTAATACTTAAACTTTTATTAGATTTGAGGAGAAAAAAGTAGTTGTATTGCTAATTTTTCTTTTGAATACATTAATCACATTTGGTGGTAACAGTCTGTTATTATATGAATACAGTTCTACAAATAGGTGCAAAAGCCATTTTTACATGCAAAGCCATTTTTTAGATTTGGCCGACTCCAAATATTTGGATGGTTTGACTAAGAATTTTGGAAGTTTCATTTTAATCTATCTGAAAGATACTGGTGTTAAAAAACAAAATACCACATTTCTTCCCTTTTCATTTTCCTACATGTAGCTTATTGTTTCAGTCATCAAAAAAAATCTATGAGATAAAAGCTACTAGAATGAAGATGGTCAGTAGGTAAATTGGTGGTGCAAATTAGCATATATGTGCAAAACCTGTGTACAAATGTTTGATATTTATTTACAAAATAAATGATACTGGAAATATTATTAATGAACATTTATTTAAATGATTGCAATCTATAGTTTATGGTTAAGTAAATTATAAGGATTACTTGAAACCATACAGTTCCACAAATGAAAAATTTAACATGGAAAAAAATTAGGACTGGAATATTTTCCATGTTATCTTGTCTCATTGGTATAGATTTGGGGATTGCTGGAATTGTTTTAATCTCCAGTTAATCCATATATTCTCCTATAGTGTATCCATGAAGAGCTTCCTAGATCTTCATACTAACAGAATTGGGTATGAAAAGGATATATTGTAATCTTCACTTTGCTTCTTCAATCCAACCCAATGAATGGCTAATTGGAACAGGAGGGGAAAAGCAAACCTGTCCTAAATTTATGAATACCCTGTTAAATATTCAAACTGGTATATTGAAATCCATTGTACATGGAGGCTGCATGATTTGAAGTGTTCAGCTGGAATGCTGTGCAACTACTCAGTTTTGCAAGGTGAGTAGAGTATTCAGTATTTTATGATTGCTAGCCACTTACCAAATGATCATTTCTGAATTCAGATTCAGCTGGATGGTTTTCATTTTGTTAAAACTTTAAATAGCTTGAAAGAGGCTAGAGTTAATAACTGTTAATTATTTCCTACATTGACTTTTCTCTGACAAATTAAAAATCTAGCATACAGTATTTATTTGTTTGTCTCTTGGCCGTATTGGTTACAGAAATGCAGCATCGATGCTGAATTTAGCCATGCCATTCCATTCTTGATTAACAGTAAGTTCATTGAAACACTCATTCCTAAATCCTTAGAAGTGTTGATCAAGGTGAATGTTAGTCATTTATCAGCCTGTTCTATCCCATATATTGGCAACTGGAGGTCCAGGAAATGTAGTCAACAACACATCTGGTAAGATTGAAGAGGGCTGGCCTATGTTTTAAAATTATTAGGAAGTTTTCCCAGGGTACAGTCTGTAATGAGCTTTGAATATCAGTACCATATGGGGTCTTTGTCCTTCTCCAGGCTAGATTAAGGATTCTGTGATCTCATGCTATCATGTCTGTTCAGCAGTTGAACAATAAAAAAAGTTGGTGCTGTATGGTATCTGGAGTAGTAGTGAAGGCAACTGTTTTGTTAAAAGTTTTGGAGAAGGATGAGCCAGTTTCCATTTGATGATAACTGTTGTTATCTCACCTCCCAGCTCCTGGATGCTATTTAGCCTGTCTTCTTGTAGAGCTCGGGTGTCAAACTCGATCACATGACACGTAGCAATGTTTTTTTGCCTTTGCGGAGCCAGGGTGGGCGTGGCCTGCATGTGATGCATCTGGCCCACAGGCCACCAGTTTGACACCACTGCTGTATAGAGCTTCAGTTGCTGACCCAATGCTATCCAAATACCACCATCTCCAGGACTTCAAATGCAAGAGAGGGCATGTACTTCGGCCGCTTGGGAGTTTCTCTCATAGCAGAAGTTGGTTTTACAAATCACAGTACAGATGCACACAACGTGAACTAAAAACATGGAATAGATGGAGCTTTAAAATGGAAAGATGTTTTTGCATTCTGCTGGGAAGTTGAACTTCGAATTACTTTTGTGAGATTGGGAAGGGTGAAAATGATGATATGGAAGTGCTGAAATCAGGAAGTTAGTCTAACAGCCTTTCTTCTCTCTTGTTGGAACCTTGCTTTAGAGCATGGCATCTCATTATGAACAGGGACGTGGATAAACCTGAATACATCAAGACTTGGATGACAGAAATGATGTATATCTTGTAGGAAGAGAGAGGGTGAATATAACAGTCTATAAATATTTGAGAGGTAATAATATGAAGGAAGGGGAGGTATTATTTACAATGCTTGCAGCAGCATAACAAAGAGTGATTGCTTGAAACTAAAAAATACAAGGGAAATAATTAAATTGGGAGACGCTTCCTTTCTTAACTAAAGGTTCAATTAGACCGTTGGAACACAAGGCAATGCTTCAAGCATCATTGGCAGATGGATTTAAGAGAATTGCTTAGGACTATTCTCGAGACAATTCTTAACCTCTGTACAGGTAGGTTATTTATATTAGATAGCGAAGAGCCTAGCAACATGTTGCATTTGTGACATGGCTAGCAATAATATTGTGTATGCATTTAAATATATATATATAATGTTTAGTATGCAGTGGAGTTATTTCCAAAACACCAGTGTGGGGGATAAATTGGATTCAATTTTCCCTCCCTAATCACAATAATATGGAAAATTTCCCTCACTCCTCTCCCCTCCCCCACTTGCATACAGCCATTAACATTAGGGAGAAAAGTTGTCACTAAGCAGTAAATGATGTAGTTTTCTCTTACTATTTACTCCCATGAGAAGGGAAGGATTTATTCCCAGGAGGGGGAAGGATTTATCGATAGCATGTTCCCAAGGACAGTGCCTCAGACATACAGAGACTCATCAGCATCTGTTCTTTAGTTTTTTAAAGCACAGAAGCTTATTGCTGATCACATCAATAGCATGAGATATGGTGCATGGGCTTAAGTTCACATTAAATAAAAACAAAAGCAATGAACCCATCAAGAGTTTGCAATTGCATTTGCAAATATGTGTACGCTTAAAAATGTACGTAAATGTATATAAAAATGTATGGCAGTCTTCCCCAATTTAGATGCCCTTCAGATATGTTGGGGGAGCAATATTTCTAGAATTCCCATCTTATTTTTAGTTAATTATTTAAATTGCAAAGGATGACTGGAGATACATAATGACACTTTTTAAAAATTATGACATTTTTCCAGAGAAGTAAATATTTGTGCTTAGGCAGCTGTTCCAGCTGGGCTCACAATTTGCAAGCAGTTGCTCATAATAGAACGGATGCAAGCTGGGTTGCCCCATGAAGCTTTCTCTGAAGACAAGACTGACTTGGAATGCAAAAAAGCTGCAAAGGACTTCTTACCACCTGCAGTGGTTGAAAAAAAGCAAAACTAGACCAGTTAATTACACAGAGAGGCGGATAATTTGGTTGCAAAAACTGAACAGCTACAGATGGCGGCAGAGGTTATAGTTTTGAAATAATAGAAAATACTTATAGCTCGGGTTTGACAGTTTGGCGGTGGTTTGCTCTCCATGCTTGTTTCAATTTATTTTCTGCAAGTTTTGTTACTAGACTAGGTAATATCAGCAGGATTTTCTTGTCCTATTCGCCTTAACTTATAAATGTCTTATGTGGCAGTGTGGTCAGTTGGTTGTGTGATTGGTTGTTCATTTGGAGCTATATTTAAATTCTGAGCAGCTGATTGGTTCGATTGGTTCTCTTGTTGATTGGCCATTCGAATGGTCTGTTTTCTTACGTATTCATATATTGGATCTGTATCAATATACTTGTTAATTGCTCCTTTTGCTTCCAAATATGTCCAGTGACTTGGGCAGCAGCCCAAACATGATGGACCTAGAAGTCATTTCTTTTTTATTTTTCTAACCAGTGGGACTCTGTCCAGTTGTCTATCAATCCAAAAACTGAAAAGGACCAGACCTGATTTGGTATAAGCAAAAGAAAGATTGAGTTCAAAAGTGAGCCAGATTAGGCTGCAAGGTGAAGTGGAAAACATTTGCTTATAGGTGAGGCAATCAGGCAACAGCTTGGAATATTGGTGACTATTTTATATTAAGTCTCTTCTCTTCCAGTCATGTAACACAGAATAGCACATCTAGAGCAGATCCCACACTTCCCATTGCACTCATACGCATATACAGTATATATATATATGGGCACTGCTGGCAACTTGTAGGAATTCTCTTTAGCATACTTCACCCGCTGGACTTCTGGGCAATAACTTTATCACTGTTTTCACAGCTTGGAAAATTGGTTGCTTTCATTGTATTCAGCTTTGAACATGTTCTTTCTCTGTCCATTAGCTTTTGTTCAAACTAACATGTAGGAATCAGTAATTTGGTTCAGACAACATACTGAGTTTAGAATCATTTGTTTCATTTGTTATACTGTGTACTTCATTACATTATTAGGATTAATACTACATTAAACTAATAGAAGAGAATATCTATAACTCAGGATTGATCTGTGGAATTCTTGGTACTCTCTGAAGTGGTTGTTTGTTTCCTTGTTTGCTAGTTAGGTAATGAAAAGTATTAAACTAATTTTATGTATTAAAAAAAGTTTGTAAACAATATCGACTGGATTTACACAGCACATTAAACAAATCCAGATAATCTATCCGGTAAGCAGGAAAGTTAATTTACTATGATATGTATTGAATAGCTTGTGTAAAGAAACAGTATTCACCACATGCTATTTCAATAGAAGTTGTATCCTAGAATCCACAATTAGAAGATAACAAACAAGACTTGATTGCTGATTTTATTTTGACCATTTTTATTATAATTTCTAAACACACATTTGAACTTTTTATTTGTGACTTTGTGTGTCTACTTACTCAAAAATGCACTTGGATAACTTATAGTTCAACCTTTGTTACTCTGTTTAGAATGACATGCCATTGAATTTAGAGGCATTTACTACAAGGTAATGAAGAAGAGAGATGCAGTGTAGTTGCTTTGTTTTATTTGTAGCACTTCTGAACCATACAGTTGAATGACTGCTTCTCTGCCAAAATCTTCCTTGTGTTTATCATTTTGTGTTTATCATTCAGTTTATTTTTACAGTGAGCTTATAATAATTTTATCCCAGTCTTACTTTTCCAAGGTCTGCCCTTTTAGATATTCATAAAAGGCTTTTACTCCCTAGAACCTAGTCTTTGATATGTTATTGAAACGATTACAGTCTGATGGCATCCATACTAATATTAGACTTTACAGAATTGTAAATGAAGTTATTTATGCTTGGATTTTCAGCTTTTTCTCTCTCAAAATGATCTATTCTAAGACAGTATTTTTCAATGATTTTGTGTTAGCATTTGCTTCATATCCAGTGAGCTCTATCCCTCAGCTCTGACTAGTGTGGGCATCACATTGAGCCATAAATTTACTGATTTAATTTGGATTTATCATGACCATGTGTGGTTTGTGAAGTGTGGCATTATGTGTGAACCCACCGATCTAATTCAAAAAATTATGATTATAATGTGTTTCAATATGTGTGAACTATATAGAATTCTTCAATTGGCAATTTTTTTAAACTTGAAAACATTGAAAAAATTATGTGAGGGGTGAATAGGACATTCATTTTCCATCTGAGGAAAAATGCACGTGGTTCAGATTGTAATTATGAGAGGACAGTTATTCAAGAAAAAAAAATCTTGTTCATTGTCATCAAAAACTGAAAAGGGCTTTGAAGCCTGTATTGGAATATTACATCCAGTTTTGGCTGCGATGATATAAAAAAGTTGTTGAGATTCTAGGAAGAGTGCAGAGAAGAGCAATAAAGTTGATTAGGGACTGGAGCAGTGGTGGGTTGCTCCAGGTTCTGTCTGCTTTTATACAACCGGTAGTAAAACCAGTGGGAGGCTCCGCCCACCAGCCACGACATCATCATGGGTGATCTTCGCATGCACAGAAACTTCTGCGCATGTGCAGAATCGCACGTTCCCGCTGAAAACCGGTAGTAAAAGTAAGTAGAACCCATCTCTGGACTGGAGGCTAAAACATATGAAGAACGGTTGCAGGAATTGGGTATGTCTAGTTTAATGAAAAGGAAAAGGGGTGACATGATAGCAATGTTCAAATATAAGGGACTGCCACAAAGAAGGGCTATGTGTGTCAACCTATTCTCCAAAGCACCTTAAGGCAGGACAAGAAGCATAGACATCAAGGTGAGAACTAACTGAGAAATAAGGAGAAATTTACTGACAAAACAATTACCGTAATCATTAGAATGGCTTGCCTTCAGAAGATGTGGGTGCTCCATCATTGGAGGTTTTTAAGAAGAGAATGGATAACCATTTGTCTGAAATGGTATAGGGCCGTGATGGCGAACCTATGGCATGCATGCCACAGGTGGCACGCAGAGCCATATCAGTGGGCACGCGAGCGTTGCCCTACTCAGCTCCGGTGGGACTGGAAGTCGGGAAACCGGATGTTTCCAGCCTCTGGAGGGCCTCCGGGGAGGGGGGTGAGGAAGGCTGTTTTTGCCCTCCCCAGGCCCCTAGAAAGGCTCTGGAGCCTGGGGAGGGTGAAAAACGGGCCTACCAGGCCAACCATGCTATTGTGTGCCAAAAGCGGGGGGAGTGCAGGGAGGTCATGCACGCATGCATGGGGCGGGGCGCATTTAATTATGGGTGTGGGCACATGCACGCACGACTTCCCCTGCGAACTGGTGCGAACCGGGGGCAATCCACCACTGAATTACTCCTTTCTGAATTAATCCCAAAGTCTATTGGCCATCACTTGCAAGAAACTGTCGCCTCTGTTTCCAAATTAATGCAGAAGTTCAGATCAGAGTGTGCTTTGCATCTTGTGTCAAATTTGTTGTCTTAAATAGAACCATGTTTTTCAGGCAGATTATAAATGTTGATCTATGAAAAGCTGCCCTTGACTTGTCCCCAAGATAAAGTGAGAGCGGTACCAGCATAATCTCAGAGAACACTTCCTCCTTTTCAATTCATAAGTTTTATGGCTTGGATGTAAACTATTTCAACAACTACTCCAAATTCCTGTTAATTATTGATTAGATACCATTAATTAGATATTAGATGTTCCTAACTATTGACTAGAATTGTAGGAAGAGCCTAGATGAGCTCTGTACAGTCTAATGCAGAGATGTAATTCCCTAACGCTGTGTAATTTTTAATGTAGAGAATTGTAACATTTTTAGTACAGAAAGCCATGCTTCATATATAGACTCTAGGGATTGAAAGGGGTGTTGCTGATGTTTTCATGCATTCATTAGACTAGGTATCCATAATATCTGGCTTACATTTCTTTGCATTTTGCAGGATTTTTAGTGTTGAATTGGAAGCTTTAACCTCAATTTTAAGGCATTTATTTTTATCCTAAATTCTGCCTCTCAGAAAAGAGGAAAAACCATTCGAGTTTCATCTAAGAATGAAAACTCACCATGTCCCTTAGCTCCCACATTACCAAATAATTAAAGAAATATTAGCCTCACCCATTCCATGGAAGTTGAGCTTTAATGCTGGGAGCCATGTGAATTATTATTGCCCAACACTAATTTAAGGGTTTAAATTTAAGGGTTTAAAACCATGAATGTGTTCTTAACATAGCTCTCAAACTCTTAATTTCTTTGAGTACTTATTTTCCTGTGAAGCTAAGATTAATAAAATGTACAGGGTAGAGGCCCCTCCTCATCTCTGGAGATGGCTATTTATTTATTTATTTATTTATTTATTTATTTATTTATTTATTTATTTATTTATTAATTAATTATATTTCTATACCGCCTTTCTCCCGTAGGACTCAAGGTGGTGTACAGTCAAGAAAAATATAGACACACAAACATCATAAAATTGCTAATTAAAATTGTTACTTAGTTTGGTCAATTAAATAAAACCCAGAATTAGATAACATTTAAAAAATCATTCACATGTTTGTATGTTTAGCCCTGCCTGTTGGAACATCAGGGTCTTGAGGGCACGGCGGAAAGCACGGAGACCAGGGATATTCCATATCTCCGGGGGCAGTTCATTCCAAAGGGTTGGAGCCCCCACAGAGAAGGCCCTCCCCCTGGGAGTCGCCAGTCGACATAATTTGACTGACGGTACCCTGAGTAGTCCCTCCCTGTGAGAACGAACTGGTCGGTGGGAGGCTATTGGTGGCAAAAGACGGTCTCGTAGGTACCCAGGTCCTAAGCCATGGAGCGCTTTAAAGGTGATAACTAACACCTTGAATCGCACCCGGAAGACCACCGGGAGCCAGTGCAGCTGGCGTAGGAGAGATGTTACATGGGCGTAACGAGCTGTGCCCATAATCAATAATTTAGCTGTGGCCACTGCCTTGTTTCTTAGGACAAATCTAATTTTGGATTGGGTTTGGTTATTTTACTGAATATCATTTAATACTAACTGAAATATGCCTATGAAATGCCACTTAGCTGTAATGTTCTTTACATTTTTAAAAACATAACATTTTTTTCCCTTGAAGCAGTGTATCAGACCATGAGCCACGGTGCACAAACTGAATTAAATGTTAATGTTGAATGGCTTTCAACGACTGCCTGCTGTAATTTTTAATGCAATGAATAATCTGGAATGCCTGGTTGTATAACAAATGGAAGAACCTGTCCACAAGAATATAAATCAGTGCAGTTGATCAATATAGCACACTACTGTGCACATTGTAATAGGGTGGATCAATTTCTAGTATTAATGTCCGCTGTTGGCAACTGTGCCAACTTTTCAATGGTGTGAAAAAATATGGTCCTTTCACTGTATTTAAAACAGAGCCAAGTGCTTTTCTGACCAAAAAAAAAGAAGAGAAAAAAGAAAATCATCCTTGAGAATCACATGACACTAGGCATTGACGTCTTTCCTGATAAAGCCCCTGCCTGCCCCCAGAGCTGTCTTCTCTTGTTCAGATAGGCCTTATAAGAACGCTTGATAATATTTACAACAATTGTACTGTTCCAATTTGAAGTCTTTTGCACACATCCTAGAGTTCAGTGGATAGTTTTAGCAGAATCAGAATGCCTCAGTAACCATTTTGTTTGAGGGATCGAGAGTGCCGGAGTTAGAAATGACAAGTAAGCATGCAGCTAAATATAGACATCAATAGGATGAGGCCCATGCACTGTGTAATAGCAACAGTAAGCAATATTTATATACAGTTAGCGATCACTTATTTGCTCTTTGGAATATTGAACAGCTTTTTTAAAAAAAAAATTCCACTAGGAAAATGATTAAATTGCAAAATTGTAAGTACCCCGTATTTCTCTGTACTCCTACAGAGAAATAGAGAATATAAGTATAATCCAGCCTGAATTGTGCTAACCCTTACCTTTTTTCCATATGGTAGAAGTTTAGAGCTCAGTTAAAAATATATTTCCATATTTTGGGCCATTAGATTTGTGGTCTATAACAGGGATGTCCAACCTTGGCTTGTGGATATCAACTCCCAGAATTCCCTTCCATGCTGCCTGGGGAATTGTGGGAGGTGAAGTCCATAAGTCTTAAAGTTGCGAAGGTTGGACACCCCTGGTCTATAAGAATAGGCAAGGGAGAATAAAACATGGAAATGTAAGCACCTGTAACATAGCCTATAAAAAATAATCAAGTCAGATGGAAATGGTTCAAAAAGAGAAAGAGGCTATGGGAGCTGGTTTATTTGTAGATTCAGTGGGCCCCTTTTTGTTTAGACTCTATGACTGCTAACATAATTTTCCCTTCCCTTCTTTTAGTTTTTATAATTTATTTTTTATTATTACAGGCAGTTTCTATTTCACAGCTACAATATAACTACTGTATTTTTTTCCACAAAATTGCCAATTATGCTTCACATAATACAATGCCATGCAATCCAATTATATGCATTGTGGCAAGGATCAAAACAATTTGAAAAAAATCTAATAATATTTTAGATATTATTTACCTTAACTTTGTTTAAGATTATTTGACATGTATCATTCTAATTACCGGTATATAAATGCAACTCTGGCAGACAGGGCAAGTCTATATATCATTCCATTTATTGTAAGTTAATGAAAACAATGCAATTATTAGAAGCATAATTATCTTTAATTAATTTAATCTTTAATTTATTTCATTTCTTAAAGTTACTAGAGAGTAAACTCAGAGATTATAGAGATTATTTGTGAGTATCCCTATAATGAACTTTATTGTATCAACACCTTCCTGAATTAGTACATATTTTAATTTACCTTTTTATAAATAAATTTGTTCAGGTGGACACTATTAAGTTATTTAAATCATTGTGTCTCAAAAAGTGACAAGTGTTTGAACTCCTTCTCAAAAACGTGTTTGCTTTTATTAGCTAAATAAGTAAAAGACATGAAAGTTGACTTGCTAAACAGCTGTGTAAAATTCTAGTAGTATATTTCCTGTTAAATAAGAGGACATAAGATTGAGAGATGAGAACGTTCTTGAATAGATATTGTCATACTAGAAGATTCAATTTCCTTAGTTTTCTATTACGGTTTATGTAAATACCTTTAATTGTTACTAACATTAAAGCTGAGAGAAACATTTTAATGCAAAACATACGTAAGAGAACCAAGAAACAAGCAATTTTCCTCCAAAATCTTTATAGAATTATCCCTATTCTCCTTTTCCTTAGAAGAAATTAGCTTTTTTTGTTTGTAAAGAATTTTTTCTATTCTTTTCATTTTGATGTTGTATTCAGGACTTTTAGTTTTTACTTTTCAAACAGCTAGGTATATCTGTTTACCTGGCTGTTAAGGAGAAGATAGGAATTCTGGGAGCTGACATCCACAGGTCATAAAGTGCCATAGTTAGCTATCCCGGCCCCAGAAGATGGCCATGGTAGGAAGTGTTCAGAATTGTAAGACTGTCCTGTAAGAGAATGGTTAAATGGAAAAAAGTTTAGAATCCCATTATCTCTTCAAAGAGATGTCTCCATCTTACCGCATATTCTGTAAATTCTGTGACAGGGCCATAGGAGAACAAAGAACCAATGAAACCTGAGTAACAATCATAAATAATCCATGTCCAGTTTATTGCTTCCAGAGCTGAAGTGACTTCAGTAACAACTTAAGCATGTTGACCTGCTTTTCATGAGGGGGATTACAATGCCTATAATCCCCAGCTAGCATGGCCAGTGTGAATTCCTACAAAACTATGAAGGAGGAAAGAAAAAGCTACTTTTTTCCCACTGATATATTCCTCCAAAGAAACCTTTTTAACATTTATTCAAGATGGTGTGTGTATGGATGTGGAACTGGTTTTACTTGTCGCCATTTTGTTTTCTATAGAGATATATTATGTAATTTTTCTGAACTTTCTAGCCAAGAGCAGTATTTTTATTGCTATAGGCTCATTCAGTGCTGCCTTCCTTGATACAAGGTAGGCTACTCTGGCTACTTGTGACATTGTGACAGAGTCATTTGCTGAGATGGGCAAATCCAATAAATAAGTGAAATGTTATCATTTTAAAAATGATGAAGATATATTTATCACTGGGCAAAATCCTGTGCAGAACACATTTCTATATTTTATAAATGGTAAGTAGAGACAGTCCTTGATTTACAACCACAATTGTGACCACAATTTCCATTGTTAAGCAAGGTGCTTGTTAAGTAAATTGTGCCCGATTTTATGACCTTTTTTGCCACAGTTTTTAAGTGAATTGCTGTGGTTGCTAAGTGAATCATGCAATTGTTAAGCAAACCTGGCTTCTATTATTGACTGCTTATTGGAAGCTTGACGAGAAGATTGCAGATGTCGATCACATCACCCTGGGAAGCACAAACCATAGTAAATTCATGCCAGTTGCAAAGGCCTGAATTTTGATCATATTACCATGGTGATACTACAGTGGTTGTAAGTGCAAGGGCCAGTTGTAAGTCACTTTTTTTTTTAGTGTTTTGTAACTTCGATCAGTTGCTAAATGAATGTTTGTAAGTCAAGGACTCTTTATTTCAACCATCTCTTATACTCTGTCTCTCTAATAAAAATACTCCTTAAGGATCCTACGGGCAAAGCAAGCCTGGAAACAATGAACCCCTTTTGATCTGGCAAGTGCTGTGCCATTGCTAAATGTTTGACAGTGGGTACAAGTAACATTTCTACGCACATACTCCGTGGGGACACCTCAGCGTGCCCTGCCTCTGCATGTGGAGAGTGGAGCTCTAAAGGTCAGGAAACCTTCCTTCATCACATAACGCAGTGAGCTGTAACTGCATCAAATCCTGGAGGCTGTAAGGCAGCCGAGGAGAAATAATTATACTTGGTGATGGGTAATTACAGATAATGGCTCTTTTTGGGGGTGGCAAAAAAAAAATCTCACAGCCCTAACTGAAATGAATAGTGCATTGCACATTAACTTTATGGCAAGCTACAAGTTCAGCCCTGAAACATGCAAGTTGCAAGGAGAATCTTTTTTTTTTTTTAAGGCCATTAAAAAAAAACAAACCAGGTAAAACTTTTGGCTTCTGTTGTGTTCTTTCTCAGTCTATTCCAAAAACAACCTTGATAGCTGAGAAAAGCTGGCCAGCAACAAGGGACAGCAAAAATTGCTCTTGTCATGAGAGGTCTGGTGGGAGAAACATATTGTTCCACCGGTTCCTGATTATGGCTTTAGGGAGTGATTTCACACCACTCTCATTCAAGGCTCTTGTTCGACCTCAAACGCAGCCTTAAAGCCAGGTCTGTTAATGAGGAAGGGAGGATGCGTTCAGCCGAGGGGAGGGGTGGGCTGGAAACTGCTGAGTCGGGATCTAAACTTCTTTTGTGATCAGAAAAGAAGTTTTGGATGTGTGAATAATTACTTCCAGTTAAGAGATAGCGCAACATAAAAAAAAAAAAATCAAAGATGGCCAGTGGCTTTGCCTGAAAAACAGTTTTTATTGTGCTTTTAAGAATGTGTAGGCAGACTGTAAAGAGATTAGCCATAAACCCCAATGTGCAGTAAATAGACTTTTAAACTTTTTAGCACATTTAGATGCCTAATAAATTCAACATGGAGATCTAAACTCTGGGATTTCTATCTTAAGATACAAGGAGACCTCAATTTTTTACTCGCACAATTGAGACCAGAATTTCCATTGCTAAGCAAGATGGTCCTTAAGTGAGTCGCACCCGATTTTACAACCTTTTTGCCATGGTTGTTAAGCGACTCACCTCAGTTGTTAAGTGAATCATGCAGTTATTAAAGAAATCAGGCTTTCCCCATTGGATTTGCTTGTTGGAAGCAAGCTGGGAAGGTCGCAAATGGCAAACATATGACGCTGGGCTACTACAATCATCATAAATACATGTTGGTTGCCAAGCGCCTTAATTTTGTTCACGGGGATGCTTTGATGTAAATCCCAGTTGTTGTAAATCACATTTCTCAGTGCTGCTGTAACTTCGAACAGTTGCTAAATGAATGGTTGTAAGTCGAGGACTACCTATATACCAAAGAAGAAGACAAACCTTGGCATCAAGGACTCCTTTAGTGCAGCAGCATCTTTCCTTCAGTTCTCCACTCAAGGAAACTACGGTAAGTATGTTTGACCCTGTAGACACAGTTAGTATGAAAGGGAGAAACACTTACTCTCTGTTGCCCCAGAGGGCAAGATTGAAGTTACTGGATAGTAGGTTTTGGCAGGGGTTTGACAGTGTTGTAATCTAGTGAGAGGGTGTGATCTTCACTGGAGGTCCTCCAGTAGAGGCTCTACAATGAATCATCCGTTCGGTATGTTCTAACTCTGTTTTCTGTGTTGAGCAACACTATAAAATGCTGTTTTTCTGTACTGAACAGCAGATAGACCTCAGCACAGTAACTACGCTCATATACCTCAGGCTTATTTTATTTGTTCAATTTTGGTGCTGCCCAGAGTACTTCTGGAGTCAAGCCACCAAAATTGAATTTAGTAATGATGATGGTGATGATTCACCAGTTGACTTTGTTCATTCAGCCAAAAGCTGAACTCTACTTCTGGTTTTGCCACTTACTGTGTGGTCCATAAACATTTGCCATTATGAGTTTGTGATGTTTGGGAGAACCAGGGAGATAGTTTTCTCCTCTGTTTACCTACTGCAAATGCTTATATCTTTTTCGTCTAACATCTTAGGGTCTCCTTGCAGCATATAAAACTTGGATTAGGGTTGAGATAAATTTTTAGTTGTATCAAGTCTTTCCTCTGCCACTGCTGCTGTGGGCTCAGTCTGCATCCAATACATCTCTTCAGCACATTCCATTATCTGACATTTGTAAAGCTGCCTCTTGAACCATGTGTCTTTGTAAAAGCATTAATTGGACACAAGGGCTTGATTAGATGTTGCACCTGGATGGATTGTGCTGTCTTTGTGGTTAGCCAACTGCCTTTTCTCCATCACCTTAAGATGTTAGCTAGCTAGACACCTAATGGATCACATTAATGAAGAACACATTACTTACGTCTTCAAATGATCATTAGTGCATTCATGCAATTCTCTCTCCATTCCTGTGTAGACTATAGTCTGTGGTTGTCCTGCATCACTCTCAAGGAACTGAGATTAAATAAATAAAATACTTCAAAGCATGTAAATTGGAGGAAGAGGTCTATCATGGCCCATCAAAATTAAGACAGAACATCAGTAAACACTCACGTAGGCATTAGAATGCCCTGTCTTAACCTTGTAGTTAAAGCACCAAGCTAGAAACCGGGAGACTGGGAGTTCTAGTCCTGACTTAGTCATGAAAGCCAGCTGAATGATCTTGGTCCAGTCACTCTACCCATCTCACAGGGTTGTTGTTGTGGAAAAAAAATAGGAAGGTGTATTATGTTCGCACCTTAAGTTATTTGTGTGTCTGTGTGTAAATACACAGTTTTATCATTTGAAGAACCACAGTTATAAGTGAGCAATGTGTTATTTAAAGCTCTTTAATAAAATTGTGATCATACGCTAACTCACTTGAATTATTCTAGTTGCTAATTGCTTTAAACACTTCCAGGGGAAAACATAATGGAATCAACTGATTCCAGTACACATAAAAATTCCCTTTGGCATCTCTGAAGAAGATGTACCAGGTCTCATATTAGTTCAAACAGTAGACCAATGCTGAATAGATGGTCAGTTTAAATGAGCTACACTTTGCCACTATTAACTAATCAACTCAAGAGTCAGAATGACCTCATTTCTCTTGTGTGGCTTTTGTTAAAACGGAACCTTCTAAATTAATGGTGAATTGGTTCTTCTCTATTGCAGTATACTTCCAGAGAGAAAATCCTCCCCAAAAGGAAATTTGCTGACTTCCATAGATCACGAATGAGAAAATATTTGGACATCAAAATATATTAGCAGGAAAATTAATCAGCCAGAAAAATCTAGTATAGATTTTTGGGGATCAGCTTTTCAAGCATAGACCTGATTTCTTCTAGAAATAAGATATCATCCAATCATTGGTTTATTAAGGTTGATGAGTTTGCTGGTAGGTTTTATCTAGTCTATGCTGTATTTTGTTCTAAATTCTCCCTGGATGTTTCCTCATGAAGGGCTTAGAGTAGAAATAATGTTTTGGACCTTCTACTTTTTATGGGAAAAGATATATATCATCCATATGATGAATTGCTGTCATTCTGTATTTTCTATACATTTGTCCATCATTTGTCAGATGAAAGAAAGTTCTAATACTGAAGTGGAGTTTAGTTTCCAAGGGAAGAATACGCTTTTAGATAGTGCATTTATGTCTTTTTCTCTCTCCTTTTGCTTATAATAAATGAAGTTCTGATACAGTCATATGTCAAAAAATAAAGCTATTAAACACTATAAAGCTTATATTTGAATTAAACATTCAACTATAAGCTTTATAGTAATTCATGGCTTTGTGTTTGTGATGACTTTAAATCATTGTTAAAATTGTGACTATAATCTTATTGTTGTAATATGATATAATAAAATAATATAAATACCATAAAATGATAGTTAATATTTTAGCCTTGTGATATTATAGTGACATTATGTGTATTAAAAAATAAGAACCTTGCAAATGTTATTGCAATGAACAGGTACCATGCTTCTAACAATTACCTATGGCATCACAGTCTAGTATGGACAGATTGTAATGGGATATAAAGAGCCATGATAGCGTAGTGTTGCAGGCTAATTCTGCTAATGGCCAGGAGTTCAGTTTTCACCAGCTCAAGGTTGACTCGGCTTTCCTTCCTTGCAAGGTCAGTAAAATGAGGACCCAGATTGTTGGGAGCAATATTCTCTCTCTCCCTCTCTCTCTCTCTCTCTCTCCCTCCCTCCCTCCCCCTCCCTCTCTCCCTACACTGTTTACTTGGGACTCCCTCCACTTCCTATGTAATGAACTGCATGTCTTGGAGTTACAACAATGACCTGGATTGCTGTTGCTAAGCAATGTGGTTAACTGACATCACAATTTACGACCGCATCACTTAGTGATGGAAATCCTACTCCTAATTGCCTTCATAACTTGAGGACTGCCCTTCATAACTTGAGGACTGCCCGCAGGCGGAGGATTTCGGACAATACCTGTATGACAAAATCGTTCAGATCCGGGGGGATTTGGACTCTGACTGGGTAGATCAGGGCAGGGTGACAAGGAATAGTCTTGAGAATGTTACCTGGGAGGAGTTTGATGCTGTGACTCCCGATGATGTGGACAGGATTTTGGGGAGACTTAGTGCGGCCACATGTTTACTGGACCCGTGTCCCTCCTGGTTGGTACTGGCTTCCCGGGAGGTTACACGAGGCTGACTCCAGGGTGTTATCAACGCTTCGTTGAGTGAGGGTCACTTCCCCGCTGCCTTGAAAGAGGCGGTGGTGAGGCTTCTCCTCAAGAAGCCATCCCTGGATCCGGCAATATTGGCCAACTACCATCCTGTCTCCAACCTTCGCTTCATGGCGAAGGTTGTTGAGAGTGTGGTCGCGCGACAGTTTCCACAATTCCTGGAGGAAACATCTTATCTAGATCCGTTCCAGTCGGGTTTCAGGTCTGGGCACAGCCCGGAAATGGCATTGGTCGCGTTGGTTGATGATCTCTGGAGGGTTCGGGACAGGGGTTGCTCCTCTGTTCTGGTCCTGTTAGATCTCTCAGCGGCTTTTGATACCATCGACCATGGTATCATGCTGCACCGGCTGGAAGAGTTGGGGGTGGGAGGCACCGTGTTGTGGTGGTTCTCCTCCTTTCTCTCCGACCAGTCGCAGTTTGTGTTGGCAGGGGGGTAGAGGTCGACCTCGAGGCCTCTCATCTGTGGAGTGCCGCAGGGATCGGTCCTCTCGCCCCTTCTGTTCAACATTTATGTGAAGCCGCTGGGCGAGATCATCCGTGGCTTTGGGGTGAGATACCACCAGTACACTGATGACACCCAGCTGTACATCTTCACCCCAGGCCACCCCAACGATGCCCTTGAAGTGATGTCCCAGTGCCTGGAGGCTGTGCGGATCTGGATGGGGAGGAACAGGCTCAAGCTCAACCCTTCCAAGACTGAGTGGCTGTGGCTCCCGGCATCCCGATATAGTCAGTTGACTCCATCACTGACTATTGGGGGCGAGTCTTTGGCCCCCACAGAAAGGGCTCGCAATCTGGGAGTCATCCTGGATATGCAGCTGTCCTTGGAGGAACATCTGACGGCTGTAACCAGGGGGACCTTTTGTCAGGTTCGCCTGATCCACCAGTTGCGGCCCTTTCTTGATCGGGATTCCCTGTGCACAGTCACTCACGCCCTCGTCACCTCTCGCCTTGACTACTGCAACGCTCTCTACATGAGGCTCCCCTTGAAGAGCACCCGGAGGCTCCAACTGGTCCAGAACGGAGCAGCGCGGGTAGTGACGGGACCAGTAACACCGCTTCTGCGCGAGCTGCACTGGCTCCCGGTGGTCTTCCGAGTGCACTTCAAGGTGTTGGTTATCACCTTTAAAGCACTCCATGGCATAGGGCCTAGCTATCTTCGAGACCGCTTGCTGCTACCGACGACCTCCCATCGACCCGTGCGCTCCCACAGAGAGGGCCTCCTCAGGGTGCCATCAGCCAAACAATGTAGGCTGGTGACCCCCAGGGGGAGGGCCTTCTCTGTGGGGGCACCTACCCTCTGGAATCAGTTGCCCCCAGAGATAAGGAGAATCCAAGACCTCAGTGCCTTCCGCCGTGCTCTTAAAACCCACTTGTTCCAGCAAGCCGGGCTGGCTTAAGAAGAAATTTTTAAATGTTTTAATTGGTTTGTGATTTTTAATTTTGTGGCCAAATTTATATATATTTTAATTGTTTTTTAATATTTGTATTTCATGTTCTTAATTCTGGCTGTACACCGCCCTGAGTCCTCAGGGAGAAGGGCGGTATATAAATTGGAAATAAAATAAAAATTAAAAAAAAAATAGCTCTTGATTATGTGGGAGAGACTGACTCCTGTTTGCTGGAAGGGAAAGAAATCACAGTGTATGTGTTCAGATACATGTCTGTTGTTTTCCCCTTCCTGGTGCCCTCCAGATGTAGAAATGCTGATTGGAAATTCTTGAAGTTGTGATGCAGCACATCCGGAAGCTGCTAAATTGAGGAAGGCTGGCTTGAATTCACTTGCAACCCCCCAGTTTTTAAATGCTGCCAAGAAAAAACTTTGTTAGTCAAGTGCAGTAACTTCCTTTGGGGAACATCTTGTACCTTCGGGAAGAGCAATTGCTTTTGAACATAGCTGACTTCATAGCTGTGTTGTCTTTTAAAGTTTGTGTATCGTACCTTCTACAAAAATGAATGATTGCTAACAACTCATAATATCCTGTCTTCTTGATGCCTTTGTCCAAGTGAAAGATCAATAAGGATATTTATCAAATGAGATATTGATCTGGGCATAAAAGATGTGCGTTTCTCATTGAGAGTATGGGACAAGATAGACGCTGTCTAAGGACTTTATAACATGGAGAACAATTCAGATACTTTTTTTAAAAAAATCATCCCCATGACTATTGGAAATTGAATCCTATATTATACTGACCTTTTTAAAAATGGAAACCAATGCAGAATCTCCACATCCATTTTTGTACAATTTAAAATTCCCTTTTGCCTTTGAATTGTTAGGTTTTCCACAATTGCAGCACGAGCTGCACTGGCTCCCAGTGGTCTTCCGGGTGCGCTTCAAGGTGTTGGTTATCACCTTTAAAGCGCTCCATGGCATCGGGCCTAGTTATCTTCGAGACCGCCTGCTGCTACTGATGACCTCCCATCGTCCCGTGCGCTCCCACAGAGAGGGCCTCCTCAGGGTGCCATCAACCAATCAATGTAGGCTGGTGACCCCCAGGGGGAGGGCCTTCTCTGTGGGGGCACCTACCCTCTGGAATCAGTTGCCCCCAGAGATAAGGAGAATCCAAGACCTTAGTGCCTTCCGCCGTGCCCTTAAAACTCACTTTTTCCAGCAAGCCGGGCTGGCTTAAGAAGAAATTTTAAATGTTTTAATTGGTTGGTATTTTTAATCTTGGGCCAAATTTATATATATTTTAATTGTTTTTTAATATTTGTATTCCATGTTTTTTAATTCTGGCTGTACACCGCCCTGAGTCCTCAGGGAGAAGGGCGGTATATAAATTTAAAAATAAATAAATAAATAAATAAATAAATAAATAAATAAATAAATAAATAAATAAATAAATAAATAAATAAATATTCATAGTTTCTAGTATTTTGAAGTATAACTAGATTTATTGAAAAAATACTTTTCTCTCTTTCTCTCTTATGTATCTTCTTGGAATTATTTACAATATCATGGTATATTTCTGTAGCTGTGCTGATTAACTGTTGCTTTCCTAAACTGAAAAAAAAAAAATGGGCCCAGCACTATTTCTTTTCCCAATCGGCCTCATATAACAAAATACCTTGGCCTGCCCCGTTCTTTTTTTGAATAGAAGATTGTCCAGATCAGATATGCACATAGAGAATCTACTAGTAAATCTCCAGGCAATTTACTAGACATTTCTTACTGATTTGGGATAATGTCAAGTGTGAACACATATGAAGAGTTCTGTGTTTTCCCGAAAATAAGACCCAGTCCTATTTTTTTTTCACCAAAAAAAGACACCAGGTCTTATTTTTTGGGGGGGGGGTTGTCTTCCACTGACTCACCTTGCAGCAGCAATACTGACAGCCCTGCTGAGCAGAAGCCCGCTGCTGGCCCACTTCTTCTGCGCCCGCTTGCCACTGTTTCGCTGTCAGAGGCCGTCAGGAAAGGCCTCTGCAGCTGAGAAACGGGCTTTGAATTGATCTGGAGCTCTGTATTGGCTGCAAAGGGCTTTCCAGAAGGGCCTCTGACGGCGAAATGGAGGCCAGGGGCAGCGTGTACATCAATCCAGAGCCTGTTTCTCAGCTGCCTTACCTGAAGGCCTCTGGCAGCGAAACAGGCCAGGGGTGACATGCACAAGTGGCCGCAGAAGAAGTGGGCCAGCAAGGTGAGGCAGCTGTCGGAGTGTGCGAGGCCTGGTAAGTGGGGCAGCTCCACCACCCCCATCCCCACCCTAGCTTAATTTTTACCTGTGTGCCTTGCTCCAACCCTTGCACCCTGGAATGGGTGGGTCTTAATTAGAGTTTATTTGGGGGGGCAGGTCTTATATTGGGCACACATGTAAAAATCAAGCTAAGACTTACTTTTGGGGTAGGTCGTATTTTCGGGGAAACATGGTACTTTATTGCTTATGCCTGTTTCACAGGAATCTTTCCAGACTGGCAGTTTGCACCAAACTAGATAAGATTCAATGGCATTCAAAGGGAGTAAGATCTGCTCTCTTGTGCCTGTATAAGGATTCCAGACTAATTACTTGCTTGACTCCTCCCCCTGGCTCAGCCAGTCTCTCTCCAACAGATAACTTGGGAACGGTTTCCAAGTACCAATCCTCTACTCCACATCCCTCCTTCCCAAAAACAGGCAGCTTAAAATATAACCAAGAAAACAACATAATTTTGATATGAAAGCTGGGACCTCAGTGCTCATATGGAAGCTGAGAGTGTCCAGTTCCTTAATTCTAAGCTTAATTCTCCATCACTGGAAGAGGCCTGCTACAAACCCCCTTTTGCTAAGGAATTCTGGCAGGCGAAGTCAGGGAAAAGCCTTTTTCCCTGTGGCCCCGACCCTATGAAACACCCTACCATCGTAGGGGAGAACTGCTCCCATGTGCTTTTGGCCTTCTGAAAGAGTATTAAAACTTGTTTTACTAATTGGCTTGGGCCCCCAACCACTGCTGGAGGTGGTTGACAGGGAAAGACCTCATCCCTGTACCATCTGTCTCTTGGTTCCTGGTTTTTTGCATGTTTTAAAATTTTAATTTGCATAGTTTTAAAATTTTAGTTGCTTTTCTATTTACCTTTTTACGATCTGTAAGCCATCCAGAGTTGTCTTATCAGGAAGGTGGGTGACATATACATACATACATACATACATACATACATACATACATACATACATAAATTCTCTTTGTTTACATACAACTCTACCTGTTAGGTTTTGTAATTGAAGGAAAAACTGTGTCTATGCTGCAGTCTTGAAGTTGCCCCATTGCTGATCTCTGTAACAAATAAACTTCCCTTCCTCCTTTCCTTTCCTTTCCTTTCCTTTCCTTTCCTTTCCTTTCCTTTCCTTTCCTTTCCTTTCCTTTCCTTTCCTTTCCTTTCCTTTCCTTTCCTTCCCTTCCCTTCCCTTCCCTTCCCTTCCCTTCCTTTTTCCTTTCCTTTCCTTTCCTTTCCTTTCCTTTCCTTTCCTTTCCTTTCCTTTCCTTTCCTTTCCTTTCCTTTCCTTTCCAATATTGCAGTGTACATCGGGTGCTTTTCTGATTTATAGCCAGTGAATTAGCCACCAGTTGCTTAGAATGATTTGTTTATTGATTGTAGAAGCCATTTAATTCCAAGTGTGGCATTTTTTTGTCGAAATCATTATTGCTTTCACTGTTGACAGTTTATGAGGAATGACATTGCTAATATGATAATACAGCTTGATTCAAAGATAGGCCATGTGGCAAGATGATGTAGCTCTCGCCTTGTTTTCTCAGTTGGCTTTCAGATTATAATAAATCATGTGAGAGCTTAGTTGTGTGCTGCCTCAAAGTGCAAACAATGGCAAGAAAGAATTGTCCATTTAAATGCACTGGTCAATCTAATTTCCATGGCCGCCTTCTGCCGCCAGTAGCCTCCCACCGACCAGTACGCTCCCACAGAGAGGGGCTCCTCAGGGTGCCGTCGGCCAAACAATGTCGGCTGGCGACCCCCAGGGGGAGAGCCTTCTCGGTGGGGGCACCTACCCTCTGGAACGAGTTGCCCCCGGAGATACGGCGGATCCCGGATCTGCGCACTTTCCGCCGTGTCTTAAAGACGTTTTTGTTTCATCAAGCCAGGCTGACCTGACCAAACTTTAAATTGCTTTAATTTTAAATAGTTAAATTATGGGTTTTAATATGGGGGTGTCTTAACTGTGGGCCAAATTAATTTAATTGGATTTTAATATTGTTTTAATTTTTGTATTCTCTGTATTTTATCTGCTGGCTGTTCACCCCCCCCCCCCCCGAGTCCTTTGGGAGAAGGGCGGTATACAAATATAATAAACATAAACATAAACATGACTACTTTCGAAGGCTTGTGTGGGTTTTTTCAGTTACCGTCAGATGGTGTCACTCTTGAGAATTGGAGCTTAATTCATTTCAGTGGTAGAATAATGTTTTGGATAATATTAGTAGTATTACCCTTATCCTTTCCATACTTGGTCTTTTTTTTTTCTTTTTTGTGCCCTAATAGTAAATACGGTTTTTTTATTTGATATAATCCATATATCTTCTTCCTGGTTTAGAAGATACTGCAGTTACATTTCCCCAGTAATCAAACTGTAAGTATGATTGCATCCAGGGGTGAAACGCTCCCAGTTCGGACCGGATCACCCGATCCGGTAACGATAGCAACGGGTGGTTCGGAGAACCAGCAGCAAAAATCCCTGCCCCCTCCTCCATGCCCAGCTGAGCTGTGCGATCATCAGAGGCTTTTTCTTTTTTTACTTTTAAAAGCATTTTTTCTACAAGCTCTTCGGCCAAAAAAAATGCTTTTAAAAGTTAAAAAAAAAGCCTCTGATGATTGCGCGGTTCAGCTGGGATCCTCAGAGGCTTGTAAAAGCATTTTTTTTTCTGCAACCTCTTAAGGTTGTAGAAAAAATGCTTTTAAAAGTAAAAAAAAAAAGTTGGTCACGCCCATTCAGTCACATTACCCCCCACCAAGCCACACCCACAGAACCGCTAGTAACAAATTTTACATTTCACCACTGATTTCATCTTAAATATTCCAGTGACTAACTGAGCCAAATCTAATTGAAGACATAATATCTGTGCAGACTCAGAATTACTTGATAATATGCGCATGAATATTTCCTTGTTATTGTGATATGGAGTGTAGAATGGCAAAATTTCTCACCTGTTAGGGAAAGCAAAGCAAGGTATAATGGCTCAGTTCCATTGCTCTACTTTTGGGGAATATCCAAGACAACCCTTTTTGCGCAGGTAAGTGCTTCCTTCTTTATGTGCTGGGCTACAACTTCCTATCATCCACAGCCATGTCCTTTGAGGTATGTTTACAAGTTTTACAGAAGTTCTTTCTGTGTTTCTTCTCTACTACGGTATTAGTGCAATTTGAGGACTGAAGAAGACCTACAGATGGTCCTTGCTTAATGACTGTTTTCTGACTGTTTGAATTTATGACAGCTACAGAATGGGTGCTTTATGGTCTATTGTAAATGATTCACTGCCTCCCTCCACAATCACATGGCCGCACGTTGGGTGGCTTGGCTTTACATCCCATCATGACATTCTATGCTCACGTCACCGTGATTTGCAAAGTTTTTTGCTAGTTTCCCACAAAATTGCCCATTCGGTAGGTTCACTTAACAACCATGGAGTTTGCTTAATGGCTGTGATGTTTGCTTAACGATTGCCACAAAAATGGCCAGAAATTTTCTTCTGGTCACTAGACTTGACTTAAGACCTTAATGATTTACAACTATAATTCTGGGCTCAATTATGGTCGTAAGTCAAGAACTACATGTACATGTCCTCCCATTTCTGCCACTGTTGGTGATGTGGAACCAGGTGCCATAGAGGGTGTTGCTAGTTTGGATCTGGGTGTGAAGGCAAACCATCTGCTTAATCCATCTAAATTTTACTAGAATTGACTCCACTCTAGTTGGAAAAGCAGGACATAAAATGGCAAATAAGAAAAAAGGAGAAGAGGTAGCAATGGAACTGAGCTATGCAGGAGGACTGGAAATACTAAATGCTTTTTGATGAATTGACAGTTATGATTTTTCCCCCCTTGTAGCACCTGAGATAATGTAGAAAAAAGACTAATTTTGATCTCATTCTTCTATTATTTCCATCATCTTTTTAATTGCTGCTCCCTTGTTGTTTCTTTGCTTTGAATTGCATTCTGTAATCCAAAATGCACCGAGGGATAAAATGCAGGTTTTTCAAGTTGCTTCTGCTGTTGAATAATTGGTTCTTTCTTCTATTCTTTCTCTTTTTTCCTCCCACTTCTCTTTCTGCAGAAGGACGGATGCTGATTCAAGACATTCCTTCCCTGGCCAGCAGAGGGCATCTGGAGAGCACATCTGACTTAGTTATGGACCCCACCTACTACAGCAGTTTATACCAGCCATCCCTGTATCCTTATTACAACAACCTGTACAACTATTCTCAGTACCAAATGGCTGTGGCCACCGAAACCACCTCTGGTGATATGGGAAGCCCATTGTCAGGATCACCTGTTAAGAGCAGCCTCCGAAGCCTCCCAACAACTTATATGTCAAGCCAGTCAGGAAACCAATGGCAGGTACTATATAAATGACTAAAGGCAGGGCCTTGTTTGATAAATTAAGATTATTCTGAGTTTTCTTTGAGAATCACTGGAATTGCTGTGGTTCAAAGCATATGACCTCTTCCCTAACTTGATATTCCCCGGGGGTTTGGGGATAAAACTGCCATTATTCCCAGTTATTATTGCTAATTGTCAGTGATGATGGAAATTGTTGTCCACCATATCTAGAGAGGAGCAGACCAACATAGAATTATCATGCTTACTCTTAGATTCTTCCCTCAAAATAGGTATACGTTAATTAAGATTCTGCCTTCAGATTTATTGGGAATCTGTGTTTATCAGTACGTCGGGAGTCATTCTTTTTGTTGTTACTGGTTTTGTATTTTTACATAAATGTAACTAGAATGGAGCGTTTGACCAGAACTGAGGATATTGGTTCAAATTCCCACTTAGCCATGAAGCACCTTGGTTAAACTTTGACTATTGCTCATCCTGCCAGATCCAACAGAATTGGTATGCAGAAAAATGGGGTGGTAAAAATCATAGTGTTTGTGCAGAATAAATAAATAACAGAACCTGCTATTGGTCTGGATAAAGACTTACCACATTACTTCATTATCTTGCATCAGTGGGAACTGTACTTGGATATAAACCAGGGGCAAGTTCCAAATCCTGTTGCTACCGGTTTGCTCGTGTGTGCACGCGCGGCACTTCTGCGCATGCACAGAAGCGTCCGGGCGGGTGGGCAGAGCCTCCCACTGCCGTCACTACCGGTTTGCCTGATCCGCTGCGAACTGGTAGCAACTCACCACTGATAAAAACCCCACTGAATAAAAGATAATAGCCTGAAAAGCATAAAAAAATATAATATACTGATGCAGACCATGCCTCTGTCTAGTATGAGCGGCAATGGCTCTTTGACGTTTCAGGCTGAAATTTTTCCTGGAGATACAACCTGGGCTTTCAGGCCGCAGATCCTCTGTTCTACCACTTGCCTGCAACCTTGGAGTGATTACACTTCATGCAGTTAGGGACCTATCCAACTAGGAAGAGCTATTTTTCAAAACTATCCAAAGAGAAATTGTAACACTTTTTACAAAAAGATGATTCTCAGCAGGGGTGAAATCTAAAATTTGTTACTACTGGTTCTGTGGGCATGGCTTGGGGGTGGGGGTGGGGGTAATGTGACGGTGGGCGTGGCCAATTTTTTTTTCTTTTAAAACCATTTTTTACATGTAAAACCATGTAAAAAAATGCTTTCAAAAGGCTCTGACAATCCCAGCTGAGTTGCCTGATTGGCAGGCAACTCAGCTGGGATCGTCAGAGCCATTTAAAAGAAAAAAAAGGCTCTGATGATCACGTGGCTCAGCTGGGCATGGGGGGCGGGGGCAGGGATTTTTGCTACCGGTTCTCCGAACTGCCCGCTGCCATCGCTACCTACTTGCCCGAGCCGGTCCGAACCGGGAGCATTTCACCCCTGATTCTCAGGAACAAGAGTCAAGTCTTAGGCAGATGACCTTTTAAAGGTTGGAGATACCGTAAGCATTTCCCCTTCTTTGACAAGGATAGTGATAAAAGAAAAGGCTGTTCGGAGGCTTCAGACAATGATACTGCCTGTATATGAATTACGCACGTCTTTAAAGCTTTATATTTTTTTTAAAAAAATGTCCCAAATTACCAGTTTCCTTTTCGAGGGCCTCTGTTCTTATTTCCTTCCCGTGGCAGTGATTGGGAAGGCAATATGAAGTAATTGCCATGGAAAGCTAAAAGGAAAAATTAATTGGGTGTACCAACAGGTACCGGTATATTACATTATTAATTGCAAGAGGCGTTGAGCTTGTTGACCTAAATAACTTGTGTGTGAAGGATTTAAGAAAACTCAGGCATCATTTAAGCTCTTTAGAATGTGATAACTGAAGGCAGTTGCTACCTCAGCTAAGAAGGTGTTACTCCCATCACCTCTCCCCTCAAAGCTCACCTCAGGTGGGAGTCACCTAAAATGATTGAGGTGCCTGTGCTAGACATGAGGGTAGTAGCTCATTGAAGGAGTTGACTGCATGAGAGGCCCTATTTCAGGGCCCCACATTCCTAGTGGCTGATGATGCTGGTTCCAAAGCTCTTTTATAAAATCTACAGAATCCATGTAATGGCCAGTGATTAGAAGCCCTTGTTCCCTCAGCAGGGTCTTCCATCATCTTGTGAATTCTGAAAATTGCAGACCCAACATAGGGAAAGGCTAGTCTTAAGAGGTGTATATAGAAATATAAAGTCAAGATTTTAAACCATGGTTTGTTGAACAAAGTATCATAGAGACATAGTTGCTGTTATTAATACAGGTAGTCCTCGATTTACAACAGTTCATTTAATGACCGTTTGACGTTACAACAGCACTGAAAAGTGACATTTTCACACAGCATCCCCATGGTCACGTGATGAAACTTCAGACGCTTGGCAACTGACCCATATTTTTGGCAGTTGCAGTGTCCCGGGGTCACATGATCACCTTTTGCGACCATCTGACAAGCAAAGTCAAGGGGAAGGCCAGATTCACTTAACAACCGTGTTACTATCTTAACAACTGCAGTGATTCACTTAACAACCTTTCTTGCCACCATTGTTAAGTGAATCACTGAAGTTGTTAAGTTAGTAACACGGTTGTTAAGTGAATCCAGCTTTCTGATTTTGCTTGTCAGAAGGTTGCAAAAGGTGGTTGTATGACCCTGGGACAATGCAACTGTCAAATATGAGTCAGGTGCCAAACATCTGAATTTTGATCATGTGACCAAGGGATGCTGCAGTGGTCATAAGTGTGAAAAACGGTCATAAGTCGCTTTTTAAAGTGCCTTTGTAACTTTGGTCATTAAATGAACTGCTGTAAGTTGAGGACTACCTTTACTGTAGTCACTGAAGCAAAGAATGTTGTTTGAAAGTAGCACTAACACCAGTGGGTGACTACATTTTCAGCAATCGTGTTTTGGGGATGGGTTCAAGGATTTCAGCAAAGGAACTTAAAAGCCACAGTTTGCCCCATATCTCAGTGTAAACCTGAAAAGCAGCAGTTGTTCAGATCCTTGAACAATTTGTACTAAATCCCTCCAATCAAATTAAAATTATCCCGCTGGCTTTGTCCTTTACCTAATGCTTATACAGAATATTTCATAAAAATAGTGTGCTAGACCATGGTCCAAGATTATAGTCAAGGAGAGGATAGAAACATCACATGCGAAATAAGAGAAATAGATGGAACCAGTGGTCCAATGAGCAGATGTGCTGGTATACACTAATTAGTTGCTCCTACTTGGTTTTTCTTGTCAGTTGACATTGCTAAACCAACTATGGTTTGCTTTAGCATTATTTCCAAACCAGGATTGTTTTCCCTAGTCATAAGTTAAGAAGAAAAAAATAGTTCTGGTTTATTGAGAAAAACGCAAGCCAAGATTCATATTGATTTGTTCAGCATAGTGGTAAAAAAGCCACTGAAGGAACGTCCTTGATTTCTCTAACTCTCCCATGTGAGAGAAGAAGGTACCTAGGAATGATCAAGCAGGGCATGACAGCTGGATCATTTCTGCTGAATGTTGTTTGAACTGGTTCAAAACTGCCTTGAAACGCCTTGTGTAGATTGTTTATTCGCATATGAAATAGAACTATAGAATGTTGTCATAGATGTTCTACTAATTGAATGCCAGCATTGTTTTTAAATTAGTCATGACTAATCTATAAAATAGCCAATTATAATTTAAACATTGGATTTAATATTAACATGTAGTTGAATTATGTCAGCAACTTGACAACTACTGCAACGCTCTCTACATGGGGCTCCCCCTGGGGTGCACCCGGAGGCTCCAGCTGGTCCAGAACGCAGCCGCGCGGGGGATTATGGGGGCGACGAGGCGCTCCCATGTGACACCTCTCCTGCGCGAGCTGCACTGGCTCCCAGTGGTCTTCCGGGTGCGCTTCAAGGTGTTGGTGACCACCTTTAAAGCGCTCCATGGCTTAGGGCCGGGGTATTTACGAGACCACCTTCTGCCACCAATAGCCTCCCACCGGCCAGTACGCTCGCACAGAGTGGGCCTCCTCAGGGTGCCGTCCGCCAGACAATGTCGGCTGGCGACCCCCAGGGGGAGAGCCTTCTCTGTGGCGGCGCCCACCCTCTGGAACAACCTTCCCCCAGAGTTACGTATAATAACAGACCTCCGGATTTTTCGTCGGGCCCTGAAAACCTATTTATTTCAACAAGCTGGGCTGGCCTGAGTTAAATTTTAAATTGATTTTAAATTGGGTTATCTTAATTTCGGCCAAAACATTTAATTATTTTAATATTGTTCTTAAATTTTGTATGCTTTGTTTTTATCTTGGCTGTGCACCGCCCTGAGTCCTATTGGAGAAGGGCGGTATAGAAATTTAATAAATAAATAAATAAATAAATAAATAAATCCATTCTGGTTTGTCATTCAGACAGCATATTGTACACTGTACAACGCAGATTTATGCTAAAAGTAACCTAATGTTTCTGACAGCTCAAGTGTGACATGAATATAATCCATATTTCTTCGAGAAACTAATCTAAGTTGTTTATTTTCCGATACTGCTGATAGGACTATATCTCTTGGTGTCACAGTGGTTGAGATTCCAATGGTAACGTATTGTTTGTGGATCACTGCTTTTGTCTAAAAGAGTAGATTGGAAGAGAATAGCAAAGGTTAATTGAGTTTGTCTGTCAAGGTGGGACAGATACAGATGGTCCTTTTGTATGAAAATTACCTTTTCCACTTAGAATCCATGGGAGGCAAGCACAGCATCACTGTGTATCTTTTAATGGTGGAAAAAGTCACTTGGGGGTTTTAGAATTAAAATTTAAAAGCAATTATGGTATGAAGATGCTCAGTACTTATGATAATCCTTATTGTATGATGATTCCATATAATTCTGAATTCCAGAGCAGTTTGGGCAATCTCCTGATATATTGTCTTCAAATTCTTGACTCACCAACAGCCATATTGTTTTTGGATTCTGGAAACTGAAATCTGCAGAATTCAAGAGCATTGATTTGGGATAGACTACCCTAGAAGGAACCTTTCATAACTTTCTTAACATTTAAGATGTATTGAAACTCCCCAAATTCTAGCAAATTTGCTTGCTAGTATTTACCATTCCAACATATCTGGATGATGTCATATTAGAGAATGTTTCCATAGGTGATTACTACGGTCAGTCCATAGGAGAGGATAATATGGGAATATATGACCAGTTATTAACAATATATTTAGTTCAACAAGAGGCACAAAGATCTTGTTCATGGATTGATTTCCTTTGAGAGGCTTTGTTCAAACAATAGTTGGCAGAAGTAGCATCCGATTGTAATGTGTCCAATGATGGATTTGGTAATATCTACCGGTAAGATGTATAAGCCAGCTTTTCTGAATCTCATCTGCCTTGATTCTGAAACAAGAATAGATAAGAGGAAGTTTACAAAAGTCATAATTTATTTGGTATAGTTGCTTTGAAAGTGTTTATTTCCTAGATTGGAAGATTGAGGTACCTCTCTCTTAAATCTTATTGCCGCCTTCTCTTATCCCCAGACCTAATTATGTATTTTTGAAACATACATGGCACATTGAAGCATACATGTTTATTGTCAGGCTAAAAGAGTTCACTGTCAGCATGATCTGAGTCCGTTTAATGAATATCATGCTACAGTCAAGCATTTTAATGTTTGGCTAGTTCATTATTGTTATTATAAAATAGAGTAACTAAACTCTATAAAAAGGAAACCTTGTGGTTCAGATTTACTGTGTTTTATATATTCTAAATACTTTAATAAAATAAAAATGAAAGCTTTTTAGTTTTTTCTAGTGGTTAATTCAACACATTGTTTGCAGAGCCTTGGCTCGCCTCTATCTGTCGGTCGTACTGTGGTTCACAGGCTTGGTGCAGATAATAAGATTATAAAGCATGTCTTTCTAGGCAAGGAGCATATACTACTAGTAATAGTTGTAATAATTCATTGGATCCTGGGAAATTAGTTGGCTTTTTTAAAGAGTAAGAAATGGGAGAAACACAAGAAGGCTCAAAAGGAAACAGGTCATTGCCTACATAAGGTAAACAACGTAGAAATCCTTTAAGCACCAGTGGGTAGTGGTGCAATTTATTGCTTCTGAAATTATATTATCCTTTTGCAGTTATTATTTTTAGAGGGTGCACAAAAAACCAAAAGGAAATACAGATTTTTTTTTTTCACAGCAAAATAAAAGGAGATCGTGAACAGCAGGCTTGAAAAAACAGCCTGTACTAAAAGGTCGCCCTAAGAAGCGTTTCTCAATTTTCTTCCTGGTTGAAAAATAACTTCCAGGGTCATGATTCAGAGTTCTAGTAAATTGGTAACCTCCTATACAGGTAGTCCTCAATTTATGACTAATACCCTTATACTCTTGCCTCCTACTTTCCCCATAACAACGACCCTGTGAGATAGGTTAGGCTAAGAGCGAGAGACTTTTGCCTGGTCTTTCTTACAAAATTCAGCAGAAAGAATATATGCGAAGCCTGAAAACTTACTACATAAAGAATGTCCATTGAAATACACAATTCCCCCATGTACACTTTTTCTTTGTGTATACGTGAGTGCTATTTTACTTTGCTGCAATTCATATTCTGTAGTTGCACTCTGCAGTTTTGAAGCATGAAAATTTTAATGTTCCTGGTTTGGACAAGATCTGTAACGCATTCATCTGAGATGTTCAAATCTTTTGCTTTCATGCAGCCAGAATGTCTTCTTGGCTAAAAGAAGATTGAGGTTTGAAACGAGATGTCTCATTTCAAAATTAAAGCTTTGCTTGGCATTTTTACGCTTCTTATGTCAAATTTGTAAATAGCTTATATTTTCTCGCGAACTGAAACGACTTTGCCGGAGAATAAATAATTTGCCTGCTTGACAGCCCTGCAATAAAGTGTTGATCAGTTTGAGAAACTGAATATTGTACGATGGTAGGAATCAGGGCAATATGCTGTCATGATATCCTTACTTCCTTTTCACTGAAGACAACAGATTCTTTATAGCGGTCTCCGCATGTGAAAGTTGGAAACTGGATTGCTTGGAAGAGAATTGAAAGCACTCCAGCTTTATCTCTTCCCTCGTACCACTTTGGTCTCCTCATCATTACTAATCAAAGGGCTGGAGGCATTTGAAGCAGTATCCAAAACCTACAAAATCTTGAGCAGTAGCAACACAAGCTATTTTATTTATTTATAACATTTATTGGCCACCCATCTTACCTCAGAGTAACGCTGGGCAGCTTACAATAATAAAAAAATAAAAACTATATAAAGATAAACATGAATAGTGTTGGCAGGGTAGTCTTTATAAGACCTGGGCACTACTTTAGGCTTTCAAAATTTAGCCTTTCCAGGGATGGAAACGATAACACTGAAATTTTCCACATGGAAGTAATCAAACATTTCAGGCCTAACATTCTCATGCAGAGAGTTCCAGGGATAAATTCAGCGGGAGGATAGCACAGGGTGAGGAAAACTGTCCCCATCCAATGTAGGTTTTCTCTCCTTACAAGCTTCTATGATGTGCTCTTTCTGCTGTTTCTCTTAACAGGTGAAAAGCCCAGAAGGTCGGCACAGTTTGAGTTCCCAGTACAGGATGCATTCTTACTATCCTTCCAGCTCTTACTTGGGACAGAGTGTTGGGGCCCCTGCCTGTGTTCCCCAAATTTTTACTTTCGAGGAGAATCCTTCTTATTCTGACACAAAAGCAAATGGTAAGCATCTTGTCAACCTTCACGGGAGGTGTCGGGGCGTCTACTGAAAAGCCAGTGGTTGAACTGGGTAGAGGCTGGTAACATTGGAGATGGATAACATTTTATTAAAATTTTCTGGATGACTCTTAAAATAGTTGCTTACTTCCACTTTATGGTAATCATTTTTTTTCTCCAGCATTATTCCTTCCTTAAGAGAATAAATATTTCCAAGTTTTGGTTTATGTTGGTGCTTAGGGATTTCTTGAAAAACTGTGTGGTTTCGCAGCCTGCAGCTGTTGGCATAGCACTAAATCCTTCAACTTGAATAGTTTGTGATATAGAAATTGTTGGGGAACAGTATTTTACTCCTTCTCCTCAACACCTTGCCCTCTATATGTAGCAGATTGGCAAATCTGGGAGCTGTTCTCCAACCAATCTGGAGGGCGTCTAGTTGGTGCAAGTTGTTTGTAGGAATTTGAAGGAGGAGAATTGTATACCTCGTGCATTTTTAAACTGCAAAAAATTCAGTGTTTTCCATCACTGTTGACTACTTGTCCAGGCAATATTCCAGATTATGATATTGTTCCCTAAATTAATCCATCAATCAGCAACAGACAAGCAGGGAGATGTAATTTACTGAGCTCAAGCAGACTTTTCTCAGCTGTGACAAAGTATTTTTCCATAGCAGGGTGACCTGCCAGCCTGAGAAACCCAGGTACGCTTAGGAAGGGTGTGAATACAAAATCACACAGCATACTTTTTGGGTGATCCTTCTAATAGTTCCTCCGTCTTCCTGATACAATGATCGTTTCAGGTACACTTTTCTATTTTAGAGGCAGACCCAAGTCTCCCATCTTCTCTGTAATTGCAATAAAAAAGATAGACAGTGGAACCATGTACCATACATGTCAATCAAAATATAAGGATTTGAAGGATACCCCTTGTTCATTCTCCCTTTATTTGCTGCCCCACATGTGAATGTCAAAATTCTTTTAACACATTTGTAGCTTAAAGATCTCAAAATTTACAGACCCCTCACATCCTGGACATAAACTGTTTCAACTCCTACCCTCAAAACGACGTTATAGAGCACTGCATACCAGAACAACTAGACACAAGAACAGTTTTTTCCTGAACGCCATCACTCTGCTAAACAAATAATTTCCTCAACACTGTCAAACTAGTTATTAAGTCTGCATTACTATTAATCTTCTCATCGTTCCTATCATCCATCTCCTCCCACTTTTGACTGTATGACTGTAACCTTGTTGCTGGTATCCTTAAGATTTATATTGTTTCCTAATATGATTTGATTGCTTATTTGTTCCCTATGACTATCATTAAGTGTTGTACCTTTTGATTCTTAACGAATATATCTTTTCTTTTATGTACACTGAGAGCGTATGCACCAAGACAAATTCCTTGTGTGTCCAATCACACTTGGCCAATAAAGAATTCTATTCATTCATTTTTCATTCATTCATTCATTTATTAGATTTGTATACCGCCCTACTCCCGAAGGACTCAGGGCGGTGAACAGGCACAGAATAAAACACATAAATACAAAAGTTAAAAAACATAATTAAAACCAAATTAAATAATTTTGCCCGAGACAATTAAAATTCCCAATAATTTAAAAACAAATTAAAATTTCAGTTTAAAAAATTTAAAAGAAAGGGGAGAAAATTAGGTCAGGTCGGCCTGCTGGAATAGGAGGGTCTTAAGAGCACGGCGGAAAGTGCGCAGATCCGGGATCCTCCGTATCTCCGGGGGGAGCTCGTTCCAGATAGTAGGTGCCCCCACAGAGAAGGCCCTCCCTCTGGGGGCCGCCAGTCGACATTGTTTGGCTGACGGCACCTGGAGGAGCCCCTCTCTATGAGAGCGTACCGGCCGGTGGGAGGCTGTTTGTGGTAGTAGGCGGTCCCGTAAATATTCTATTCCTATTCCTATTCCTATTCCTATTCCTATTCCTATTCCTATTCCTATTCCTATTCCTATTCTATTCTATTCTATTCTATTCTATTCTATTCTATTCTATTCTATTCTATTCTATTCTATTCTAAATAGGTGGCAGCACCTGGCAAACTTGTCTGGCACAGAAGTAGAACAGGAACCACTTCCATATTGCTGCCAAAAGGTATTGGTGGACACATCCATGTAGTTACCACTTTTTATTTATTTTATTTTTATTTTATATCCAATTTATATACCGCCCTTCTCCCTGAGGACTCAGGGCGGTGTACAGCCAAATAAAAACATAAATTACAAACATTAAAATAGTATTAAAAGGATAAATATAAATTTGGCCCCGTAATTAAAAACAATAACAAACCAATTTAAAACATTTAAAAGAGTTAGGTCAGCCCGGCTTGCTGAAAAGAAAAGGTTTTAAGGGCACGGCGGAAGGCACCGAGGTCTTGGATTCTCCTTATCTCTGGGGGCAGTTGGTTCCAAAGGGTGGGTGCCCCCGCAGAGAAGGCCCTCCCCCTGGGGGTCACCAGCCTACATTGTTTGGCTGATGGCACCCCGAGGAGGCCCTCTCTGTGGGAGCGCACAGGTCGATGGGAGGCCGTCGGTAGCAGCAGGCGGTCTCGAAGATATCTAGGTCCTATGCCATGGAGCACTTTAAAGGTGATAACCAACACTTTGAAGCGCACCCAGAAGACCACTGGAAGCCAGTGCAGCTCACGCAGGAGAAAACAACTTTGAAAACAACCATATATTTATAGTGTCTATAGATCCCAACCTTGATAGCCAGTTTTATTGCTGCTTCTGAATAGTACAGATTGCAGTATTGTGTTGAATACAAAATATAGCATCCTAGAATTCAATATTTCAATCAGCTTTCTGGTCCTTAAAGTTATAGAGATGGGTGTTAATTTCTCCCTCTCCCAAACCTTCAGATCCACCATAGCCCCAGTTGTCCCCCTGGCAGCGGTTTTGAATCCTCACCAGAATCCACCAACACTCACTTCAACTGCCCAAAATTAGTATCAGCCTTTTGCTAGGATTCTGCTCACCACATCTACCATCATACAGAAGTGCCCTAGATAAATCAGCCGGTGGGTCTGTAAGCACAATAATCTTGACACAATTTGTGGCTTTCTTGCGTGTTCACTGCTAGCCAGGGATGACAGCATTGGGGAATGGGTCCTTTTTATGCAGTTCTTTTAGGACCTTTCTGTTCCTCCCTATCCTTGAGGGAGCGTAAAATTATATGGCTTGAAAGTTTTTCCTTATTGCTGATTCCTATCCTGTCTCTGTTCTCAGTCATTGCCCATCACCTGGCTTCCCTCTTAGATACTCATTCTAAAATATCTTACGTTAGAGCAACAAATCAGATTAAAGTGTAATTTCAGATTAGTTCAGCATGTCATTAAAAGCAAAAATAATACTCCAAGGATCTCAAGGCAAACTCTGGGCAGTTTGGGCCCAACTGAAGCAAAATTCCAAATTTGAGTAGATATAAGTTATTTCTTTTACTCCCGCCTCCCTCCAATTTCTGAACAGGGGCATAGATAAATTTAATAGTGGAGTGGAGAGTGGAGTGGAGTGGAGTGGAGTGGAGTGGAGTGGAGTGGAGTGGAGTGGAGTGGAATGGAATGGAATGGAATGGAATGGAATGGAATGGAATGGAATAGAATAGAATAGAATAGAATAGAATAGAATAGAATAGAATAGAATAGAATAGAATAGAATAGAATAGAATAGAATAGAATAGAATAGAATAGAAGGGACGTTGGTCTTACCGTGATACGTTCCTTCTCGTAGTGTAAAATGGGAGGTGCCAGTCTGGGTATTCCTTGCTCTAGCTCTATGTCCTGAGCTGAAAAGTTCTGAAGATCCGCCTCCCTGGTGACGTCTCTTCAGTTTTGCCAGCGAAGCGAAAGCGAATGGTACGCAGTTCAAGCCAATGTACGCAGACTGAAAGATAGAAACAACATGCTCCACCAAGGGAGCCGGTCCAGGCAGCCTCAAGCAGGGTGGGGCTGGCACCTCCCATTTTACACTACGAGAAGGAACGTATCACGGTAAGACCAACGTCCCTTCTCCATAGTGTAGAAATGGGAGGTGCCAGTCTGGGATATACCAAAGACTGACCAGCCCTAAGGGAGGGAGCTGTCCTGGGCCGACGACCCCGGATCTTCATGAACCCGCTGCAGAACCCTTCTCCCAAAGGCCGCCTCCGCCGAAGCGAAGGAGTCAAGTCTATAGTGACGGATGAAGGGAGTGGGAGAAGTCCATGTGGCCGCCCTACAAATGTCTTCCACTGATGCCTGAGTAGACCAGGCCGCAGTCGTGGCAGCACTGCGGGTGGAGTGGGCCGTTATCCCTGAAGGCACCGGGAGAGCCTGAAGCTCATATGCAGATGAGATGCACGTCCTAATCCAGCGTCCCACCGTGGAGGAGGTCACCCTGTGGCCAAGAGTCGACGGCTGAAAAGAGACAAAGAGAGCCTCCGTCTTCCGGAAAGAAGAGGTTCTAAAAATGTAAATACGGAGGGCCCTCTTCACATCCAAGGTGTGCCAGCTCTGCTCCAAGGCGTGCCGAGGCCGAGGACAGAAGTCTGGCAGGATCAACTCCTGTGCTCGGTGGAACAATGAGTTGACCTTAGGAAGGAAGGCAGGGTCCAGCCGCAGAACCACCCTGTTGGGATGAAAAATACAGAGGTCTTTCCGCACCGATAAAGCCGCCAACTCTGAGATCCGTCGGGCAGACGTGACGGCCACAAGGAAAGCAACCTTACACGAAAGGAGACGGAGACTAGTCTCCCTCAACGGTTCGAAAGGTGTCTTAGTCAAAGCCTGAAGAACCTTAGCGAGATCCCAAGTGGGATAACGGTGAAGGGGCGGCGGTCTTAAATTAGTCGCCCCACGCAGAAAGATCTTTACCCTCGGATGGTTAGCAAGGGAGCCCCACCTCCCAAATGTCAAGACAGTGCCTAGCGCAGCCACCTGTCGCCGTAGAGTGTTAGTGGAAAGTCCCATGTCCAACCCGTCCTGCAGGAACTCCAGCACCTCCACCACCGATGCTGAAGTCGGGCTCAACTGTCTGGAGGCACACCACCCGGCAAACCTGTTCCACGTTGCCTCATATATTCGCGTGGTGGAGGGCCGCCTGGCCGCCTGCATAGTCCTGATGACCCTGGTCGGAAAGTTCTCCCGTCTCAAGAGGCCCCGCTCAACCTCCAAGCGGCTAACTGCAGTCTCTGTGGGTCCGGATGCTGAACCGGGCCCTGGCTGAGCGCGACTCTGTCCGGGGGAATCCGCCAGGGAGTGGCGACCGACAGGTCGACCAGGTCGGCGAACCAAGGGCGTCTGGGCCAATAAGGAGCTACTAAAACCAGTTCCGCCCCCTCCAGTATCAACTTCCGAATGACGGCTGGGACCAGGGGTAGGGGAGGGAATGCGTAAAGGAGGCCCCTGGGCCACGGGGTCCGCAGAGCGTCCACCCCCGCCGCTCCTGGGGCAGGAAACCGGGAGAAGAAAAGGTGGAGTTGTGCGTTCGCTGGGGAGGCGAAGAGGTCCACTACCGGGCGGCTGAACCGGTCGACTATCTCCGCAAACAAGTTGGGATGGAGCCTCCACTCCGAGGGATCCACAATGGCTCGGCTCAGCCAGTCGGCTTCTACGTTGTCCGTCCCTGCGATGTAGTCCGCCGTCAGGGACAAAAGGTGAGTCTCTGCCCAAAGACAGAGGGTCTCCGCCTCTCGCATTAGAGGCCCGGAACGAGTTCCCCCTTGCCTGTTGATATGGGCTTTCGTTGTCGTATTGTCTGTGAGAAGGAGCACATGCTGCCCCCTCACCTGCGGTAGAAAGGTCTGAAGAGACAGACGGGCAGCCCGGAGCTCCAACCAATTGATCTGATGGAATAGATCCTGGCAGGACCAGCGGCCCTGGGCCACCTGAGACCCGCAATGGCCCCCCCAGCCCGTCAGACTGGCATCCGACGTTACTATCACCCTGCGGGGTTCCCTGAAGAAGCACCCCTTCCGGATGGCCCCCGACGTCCACCAGGTCAGGGATCGTAGGACCCGTGGGGGAACCTGAACCCTCATCTTGGATGAGCTCGTTCCTGCCTTCTGAAAGGGGAGCAAGAACCACTGTAGTGGTCTCGCATGGAACCTGGCCCAGGGAACTATGTTCATACAAGAAATCATTTTCCCCAACAATTGGGATAGCTGGGCTACCTGAACTGTCTGGGATCCCTGAATGGACTGAATCAGCGCCCTGATACTGTCCTGTCTGTCCGGGGACAAGAAGACCTGCCCCGCTATCGTGTCTATCAGGGCCCCCAAGTGAACTAACTTTGTAGACGGTACGAGATGACACTTTGCCAGATTCACCGAGAACCCGTGGTCCCTCAATACCTGTATTGTCGTGGCCAAGTCCTGTTCCGCTCGCCGCTGGGAGGACCCTTGAATGAGCAGATCGTCGAGGTAACACTGAATTCTGATGGGAAGAGACCTGAGATACGCCGCCAAGGCAGAGAGAATCTTGGTAAACGTCCGGGGGGCGGAGGCCAGCCCGAACGGCAGGGCAAGATATTGAAAGTGACGGCCTGAATAGCAAAACCTCAGGTATTGACGATGCTCCGGCCGAATTGGGATGTGGAGGTAGGCTTCGGTCAAATCTATGGAGGCTAGGAAGTCTCCCTCCCTGATCCCGGCTAAAATGGAATGCAGGGAGTGCATTTTGAACCTCCTGTAAACGATAAACTCGTTGAGGCCCTTCAAATTTAGAATTGCCCTCCACCCTCCCGAGGCCTTTGGGATGACAAATAGGATGGAATAGAACCCTCGCCCCCACTGCCCCCGTGGAACCGGCTGGATGGCCCGGATATCCAGCAAATGCTGGATAGCCGATTCCATGAGTTCCCGCCTGAGCGGGTCTCCAGAAACGGGGCAGTGGAGGAAACGCCTCGGAGGGGATGAAAGGAATTCGAGGGAGAGCCCTGCTCTTACTGTCTCCCTCACCCAATTGTCTGTAGTGAGGTCGTCCCAGCGGTCTGCAAACAGGCCGAGCCTGCCCCCAAGAGGATCCAGTGACGGATAGTCACTTAGATCTCCTGGCCCCTCTGCCACCGGAGCCCCTAAAGGGCTTGTTGGATGACTGTTGGCGACCCCGGGAAAAGGCTGATCTATCTGCCTGATAATTAGGTCTGGAGGAGTGAAAGGGCCGTTGCTGACGGGAAAAGCTTGGCCCAGCTCCCCCCTGGCGGAAGGAGCGCCGCCTATAGTAAGGGGATGAACGGAAATCCGTTCGCCTGCTCTGGGACGGGAGTACCTTCCTTTTATCCCTAGTCTCGATAAGTAGGGGATCTAAAGCTTGTCCAAAAAGAAACCCCCCTTCAAAGGGAGCGGAAGCCAACTTCCACTTGTTCTTCCCGTCCATACGCCAATGGCGTAGCCATAGCATACGTCTAGCGGTGACAGACGAAGCCATGGCCCTGGCAGAGAACCTGGCAGCTGCTAAGGTAGCGTCCGCCGTGTATTCAGCTGCAGCCAGAATCTTAGAAAGGTCTTGGTGGGCCCGAACATCATCTGGTGCCAAATGGCCTTGTAGCTGGCGAAGCCATCTGACCGACGCTCTGGTGAGAAAGGATGCTGCCGAGGAAGCTCTTACAGCCCAGGCGTCCGCCTGGTGCGCACGACGAAGTGCCGTCTCCTCTCGCCTATCTTCTGCCTTTAAGGCGTCCTCTGCATCAGGTGGTAAAACAGAAGAAGAGGTGAGAGCCGCCACCGGAGTGTCCACCTTTGGAACCTCCAGCAAGTTGATCATGTCCGCATCCACCGTAAACAACTGGTTGTCCAGCCCTGAGGCCCTGGAGGGAAGAGCTGGAGTCGCCCACTGTCTACGGATCATGTCCAGAAACATTCCCGGGATAGGAATAGTATCTGCCTCCACCGCCTGTTCTGTGAAAAGATAATCATCCTGCTCTCCAGCACCCAGGGTACCAGAGAGTGCTGGGTCAGGACCCAATCGAGCAGTGGCCCTGGCCTTAATCAGAAGTGGTTTCAAAAGGGCTGGATTAAATAAACCTTTGAAAGCGGGCCTGGATGGTTGGATCTGATCCCCATCCGAAATCTCTCCCTCCTCCAGATAATCTTCTGCATAGTCAACAGGTTCAGAAGGGGAAGGAGAGACCTGTCCAAGGTAATCCTCAGAAGGGGCAAGATATCCCTGGGACTCCACCTCAGGTCTAAGGGCATACATTTGGGCAAACATCTGTGACTGAAGCTGCATCCCTTCTGCAATGCCCTGCCTAATAGCCTGCTCCACCCAAGACTTCATGGAATTCTGAACCTCCTGCTCCCCCCCTTCATCCTGGCGAAGGCCAGCCGCTGTGGGGGTATAGGTGGCTTCAGGGCGTTTGTTGGTACCAGAAGGCCCTGGACATTGCTGGGGCTCGGCCTGCAATTCTGGAGACCATGCCCTGGATGGCCCAGCCAAGGTAGGAGAATGGACAGTCTGAGGGACAGAATCTTCCACAGGCTGAACTGATGGCTGAAGCGCAGGCACAGTGGCTTGAGGGGGATCAGCAGCCATATTAATGGCAGCGGCCTTTGCAAATTCTCTGTCCAAAGCACGGTGCCTAACTTGAGCTGACTTTTCCTCAGCCTTGGAACGCCCGGGGCGAGCTCTAGCCTTGGCCTTAATTTTATTGGCTGCAGCAAGGCTGGCAGTTCGTGGCCTAGAGGCCCTACCCCTATCAGGTAGAGGTGACCAGGAGCCCTCAGCAGAGAAAGATGGTTGCCTGTCAGCATCCCCCATGATGGTAAGTCAGATGGCAGTCACAGGAAACCAAATTCCAAAGACTCTGCAAAAAACAAAAAAAAAAAAAAAAAATACAAAATGGCTCCCAGGTCTCAAAATGGCCGCTCCTCAACTGCCCAGTTCAAAGAAAGGCTCTCTCTATAATCAGAAGCAATACCAGATCAGGCCGCCAAGCAAACCCGCAGATAAAGTTGCGCTGGTCAGAAATCCACTCTCTCCTCTGCCTCCCAAGGAAAGAAAAAAAAAAACACCAGCTCTGTATTCAAAGGTTGCCAGGGGATCACAGCCGGCTGGACTAATTCGCGCCAAAAAATGCGCGGGGACGAAGGCCGCCGCGACTTACAGGCCACCATTGCCCGCCAGGGAGTAGCGTGGCCCAGCGCCCGGCCCACACTCCTCAGCCAAGGCACCTTCTTCCAAACCACCAGCCAATTCCGGCTGGTGCGGCTGCAGCAAGATAGAGAAGGCCTCAAACCGGCAAATAAGGCCCAAAAATGCCGCTCCGCCTCCCAGCTGACGAGCGGTGATCAAAGGGAGGCCGCGGCCCTTCAAAATGGCGCGCGCGGCTCCCGCGGCTGTCTGTGAAGCCTGAGAGGCTTCCGAAGAATTTTTGGAGGGACCGGGGCGAAAGCCAGCCGGCTAGCCCCTCACAGCCGCCCACACGATAAGGGAGATTGAGGGGAGAACAACAGCCACCCCCCCCACGCTCAATCCAAAACCGGAGAGCTTCCCTTTAAACAGTACCTGCAAGCAACGAGGAGAAAGCAGCTTCCAAAATAAAAAGAAAGTAAAAAGAAAGAAAATCCAGGGAAAAAAGAAATTATTTAAACTGGCTCAAAGCTCAGGAGCTAAAACTTTGCAACCATGAGCTGTGCTGAGCTGAAAAAAACTGAAGAGACGTCACCAGGGAGGCGGATCTTCAGAACTTTTCAGCTCAGGACATAGAGCTAGAGCAAGGAATACCCAGACTGGCACCTCCCATTTCTACACTATGGAGAATAGAATTCTTTATTGGCCAAGTGTGATTGGACACACAAGGAATTTGTCTTGGTGCATACGTTCTCGGAGTACATAAAAGAAAAGAGACATTCGTCAAGAATCATAAGGTACAACACTTAATGATAGTTATGGATTTGTTTAGTTGATACTATGGAAACAATCCTGAAAGAAGGCCATGTGTAGAAGTGATACAGAGTTCTCATGTTCTGTCTTGCTTGCTGGCAAGTCATTTAGTTGACACTTCCTGATTACACTACTTCCTTATAAGCCATGCATTGTATTCTGCTAACTCCTGGGTCCTTAGCTATTGTTGGTAATTAATTTGTGAATAGGATTGAAAGAGGAAACATGGGTATTAGAGCTATGTAGCATTTTGTACTCTTACAATATAGAAGCATCTGCCTGCAAGTTAAACCAGGTGCTTATTTTTGTGGGATTGTATTGGGGATTGTGCTAGGAAGGGAAGTTTGCAGTCCCAGAAAAAGCAGCTGCCCCAAAACAGTTTTTTGGCTTAAAATCTCTGCATTTTTCTGGTGGCTAAGATCATTTTTGTAAAGGGTTAATGCCTTGATCCTTAATATGGTGACTTCTCATTTTTAAATTTTCTATTATTATTAAGTGATAAAAAATAATAATACAAGTACAAATGACTTGTAATATTGAAGTGGTTATCCTACCTCAGCTTTAAATAGAACCCTGAAAGTAACTAAAATGTACCTATATACATCTAAAAAGGAAGCAGCAGCATTTAAAAAGCAGTTCAGACCATGTTTAAAAGGGGCAAAATCTAAAGTTTATCAAAAATAAGATTTCAGTAAGCATCAGAAGAGAAATTATAACAGAACCAGGTAGATTTTCTGGGAAAAGCTATATCCGCGGGACTGCTACAATAGTATCTTATTATGTACTCTACCATCTCAAATAGTAGTGGGATACGCATCAAACACCTTCATCCCAATCATGGGGGCCACCAGCCAGTTTGGTCTATTGATTAAAACATCAGATTAGAAAGTGGGAGATAGGGAATTCTAGTTCCAGTTTAGCCATGAAAGCCAGCTACATGACTTTGGACCAATCACCCAGCTACTCAGAGTAGTCAGCCCAACTCACCTCACAGGTTTGTTGGGAAAACAGGAGGAGGAAGGTGTGTTTGATATTTTACCACTTTGAGTTATTTGTAAAAACAATGGCAGGATCCCAAGGTTATGACATGTTTACTATGGTTTTTGAACTCTTCTTACTACAGTAATACAGATCTGAGAATTCAAGCATGCTGCTGACTCTCCCAGTATGGAGTTCTGTAGTGGGAAGTTAGACTCTTCTAATCACCTATTTTTTCCCTTGTCGTATGTTGTTAGTTAAGCCCAGTGTTTCTATTAACCCAAGGAAGACACTAAGCAAAGAGGAAAGGCTAAAAAATCTCCCTAGATTACTATGTTTTGAATAGGTTGTTGATTCAAGGTAATAAAGTCAAATCAATCTTGTAATCCTGATAACATTTAAGAGAAGATTAAAAGTGATCCTTCCAGAATAACTAATGCCCAGAGTGATCACTGAAATCGTTTGAGACAACTTTGCTTATTTGTTTGGGAGTTTAACGCTTAATATTCAAGATTACTTAAACCAGTTTGGTTGTCCTCAACACATTTTAAATGTTCTGCCTTTCGTTAGGTGTTAGATGATTTAAAGGCTGAACAATGTCTATCTTGTAAATGCATAAGTGGATGGATGAATTGGAAGTCTGTAATTGGGGAAAGTGATTGTGAATTTTGAACCAGCTGCTTACGTTTACCTGCTGTAACTGTGGAAAGTCTTGTGAGCAAGATTACTTCTAGGGCTGCAGGCAATCCTATGCACACTTACTGGGGAATAAGAGCCATTAAACCCAATAAGAGTTACTCCAAATACACATAGAATTTAATCCTGTCCCCTGTCCTTGATCCCAAAAAAGCTGAGACGCTCTTCAACATTTGTAGGAGTCTGAGTTCAGAGAAGCCATTCAGAAGATCTTAAGATAATAAGTGCAGGATCAGGGTCTATGATAACTCACCATGGCCAACTTGCTACAGAACAACTCACTGCGGGATAAGAGTTACACTAATATCAGATAAATAGTGGAATAGAATCATAAAAGAAGGAATGCCAGAGGAAAAAGAAAATGTGAATGACAAAAATTAAAACAATTTTAAAAATATTTTAAATAATTAAATTGAATTGTTGAATTGTCTTGCAGTGAGTTGTCTCATGGCGAGTTGGCCATGTTGTCCTATGATGAGTTAGCCATGGCGAGTTGACCGTGGCAATTTGGCCATAGCGAGTTGGCTGAGGCAAGTTGTCCCATTCCCAAGGAGCATTTGTTAAACCTAGGAGGAAGGAAAGAAAAAGACTGATTCCCATTGATTCCCTGTGTTATAAAAAAGAGAGAAAGGCAAACACACAGGAAGACTTGCAAGATTCTGTTATTATAATCTATCTCAATGAAGTATAATTCTAATATTCCTGTGGAGCCAGTTTCTTGATCTGATCTATCTAGTAGGGCTGACAATTTTTAATCACATTTGCTCTGGATCTTACCCTTGGAAATACTGCTCCATGGCAGGCTTGTTTGGGAGTTGGATATCTTCAGTTGGCTCCCATTAATGTATCTTCAGGGTGGGTGTTTTGATAACCAGAAGGTTATTTTTCAGTGGAGACCTCAGAGGCAGCGCTTAGGCCAAGTACAAGTTGAATAACCTTCAGGAGAGCTGTGCTGTCCTTCTGTCAGCCGCTGTCTTTGAAAATTGCCTGCAGAGTTAGTGAGCGGGAACAGTTAAGATTTACAAACAATGATGAAGCTTGTCACGCATCTTTCACCATTCATCATCTGGGTGCTGTGGCTGGGCGGTGAAGTGTTCTTCATAAAAACCAGCTCAGTGTGAAATACACCTCGCTGCAATGTTTACTGCTCTGAAACTCGTCAGAAGCCCTTTATAGTAAATCCAGATTGCGAGGTGACATTACAGTATATCATTGCACAGCGCGGTGGGGTTTACACTAGGAATGAGTGCAGTTCACACCAGATGAGATGTCGAAATTGAGTTATGTAGGAATTTGGCTGTTATATGAGGGTAGCTTTTGTTTTCTCAAGACTGAAAAGTTTTATTTTATATATATATATATATACATATTTGTATATGTATATACATACATACACACACACACACACAAATACATATATACTATATATACATACTATATATGTATATGTAAATAAACATGTATATATATACATACATGCATACATACATATAAAACAGTGTAGTGTACATAGGTGTATGTGTATACGTGTATATGTGTGTGTGTATTTTGATACTATATAATTTGCTTTCATTCATAAAGCTGGAAAAATAAATGGATGGATGGAGGAATGATTGAATGAATTAAGTGGTAGAAATACATATTTACGTGTCCTTCGGTTACTTATATGTAGTTGGTAATATTAATTTCTATACTTTCTTCATTCTGTTCACTACTTTTTTTGTTGCTTATATATTTATTGCTGATTATTCATTAGTTTAATTATACTTTAACAAATACTGGCAAGCCTTGTTATCTGCAATCATAAATAAACTTATAAAATCCATTAACAAAAATATAATGTTCTACAACCCAAAACATCTATTCTGCTATAACTCTGTTATTACAAAACTAGGTGACAACATTTGCCAAAACTTAAATTTTCAGTCATATTACTTTTAAACACGGGGGTTTATATTGTTTTCCAATCATTGTAGCCATTCCATTAGGATGCCAGCTTTATAGTCTATGCATCAAAATTCAGATAAAAAAGAATTCACTCATTGAATTGTCATACTTTGCTGAGCAAAGCATTGAGCTTAATCATATTACCCTCTTCATTATAGAAGAAAAAAATCAGGGAAATTTGACTATGGAGGCTTTTAGTTTATAACTTTTATCAGTTATTATTTATACACTTAGTTATCTCATCTTGTTTATGGAGGGAAAAACAAAAGAGTTACACATTTTTTTTAAAACTGTGAATGTTGGGAACCACCTGTCTAGAAGCATTCTTAGATCCTTTTAAAAGCATTGATAAGACTACTAGCTTGTTTTTTTTAACAAAATATACTTGATTGCAAGTTGCAAGGATTTATGCAATTTTATCTAAAATTGTCAACACTGGAAATTATGTTTTAGTCTTGAATTTCTAATAGAAAAATAAGCAACCTCTGCCTTCAAGTGTGCTATGGGGTATGACAAGAGATGACGAATGGAAGTTGTAGTCCAGCAGCGTTAGGAGAACTATACATTTCTTATTTCCCTGTTTTATTTCCCTGGCACTGTCTGTAAGACTGTTAAGCAATGATATTTTAAATGAACACTTTTTAAGTAGGGGGTAGGAAACCAGAGATTAGTGACACATAAGCCAAACTCAGCTCTTCGTGTGGAAATTTACTTTTTGTCTTTGTCTTCTCAACCCAAGTATGAGGAAAGAAAATGGCAAGAGAACAACAAGGGAGAGTAGCAATATAGAAGATAGATTTCCTAATATTTCCAGCTTTCACCCGTGAGTGTGGGAGAAGGTAGATCAACAAACACAGATTTATTTTAAGCCACAGGAAAGAGGTACTCGGTTCCATTACCTCCTATGCATGAGAGCACTGTGGCTGAGCGAATTCACTCATGTCACACGATTGTTGCAATGGCTTCCCTTTCTGAGCGCTCCCTACTCATGATTGTTGCTATGGCCAGACCTCTCTATTGGTGACCCCTTTCTCTTTAAGCCAAGTATGGAAATAGTGAGAAAAAAGTGTTGGCGCTATTGACATGCCTACATAATCCTTCTGGGTCCCGTGAGAGTGCCAATGATGAACATTTGGCTGGGTTCCTGCTTTTGTATTCTAAGAAATAAGTCTGATGCCAATAATAACTATATTGTCATTATTGATGATTATATCCTTTACTTACAAATATTCATTTAACGACCAAAATTACAACGGCACTGAAAAAATGACTTACTACTGGGCCTTGCACTTTGGACCATTGCAGCATCTCCATGGTCACATGGTCAAAATCAGGCACTTGATAACCGGTATGTATTTATGACGGTTGCAGCATCCCAAGGTTATGTGATCGCCATTTGCGATTTTCCCACCAGGATTCGAACAAGCAAAGTCAATGCGGGAAGCTGGTTTCAATTAACCACTATGTGATTCACTTAACAACTGTGGCACAAAAAGTCATAAGACAGGGCGCAATTCACTTTACTTAGCAACAGAAATTGTGGTCCTGATTGTGGTTGTAAGTTGAGGATTACTTGTACATATATTTATAGCTCTTTATAATCTTAAATTTAAACCAGAATTATTACTGTCATTGATTGGAATTTCGGTTGTAAGTTGGGCTGGTCTTCAAGCAGGTCATCACATGACCTCAGCCATTCATGTGATCTTTTTGTGGCAGTCATTAAATGAATGCAGTGATCGTTAAGCAAACCAATTGTCTACCATGGGCAATTTTTCACCAGAAACCAGAAGTAAACACCGGTTTCCAGCAAAAAAATGTTGTAAATCACGTCACATGACTGCAGGATGCTGCAAATAGCAAATACAGACCAGTTTCCAAGTGCCTTAAATGTGATTGTGGGATTGGGGGTGGGGTGGGGGCTCGCCATTGGAACTTTAAAATTTGGGTCACCCTTTTTTGGGGGTGGTTGTAACTGAAGAGTCGCTAAGCAATTGGTTGTAAGTTGAAGACTATCTGTACATTTTAGATAGGTCAGAGTCCATTTGCCACAGTAATCCAAATTGGGAGAAGAGAATTTGTGTCAACCCTCACAAAACAGATAGCAACTAAGAGTGCAATTACAGGTAAGCAACTACAAATTAGATTTATATTAAAGTAGGTGAATTATTTGCTTGGCACTTCAGCAACTGTTGCCAACAGCAATCCTCAGATTTGCTGGAGATTTGGAAACAGTTTGTGATCCATTAGCGTTTATGGAAACTTTGTGTAGAGAAACGTTGCTATAGCTGAAGTCTGGGTGACCATGGAAGTAGAAAGTTGTCTAACATAAATACCAGAAAAATGCCCATCAACAAAGGGTAGATAGCATTGTATTACATCTATGTAGGAAAGTACACCGAAGAACAATAAACTAATGGCTATATCTCTCTTAATAATTTAACTTTGCTAGTTTTCTGTTTCTTTAATGGTTGCAGCTTTGAATACTGATTTTTTTTGGCCATTGTATATTTGGATTGACGAGGAAAAGTGACACCTCTGGGACTCAAACTTTCACTTTTGTTCCTCCTTCAGCAAGAAAATAGCCCTTGATTACAAAAAGCCCATCAGAGATAAGCAAACTGAAGCGGGAGTGAAAACCATGCATGAGAAAATAAGCTAGTTAGGGTGGGGGGAGTGAAAAGAGAGCAAAGCTGCCTGGCAAATAAGGAACCTCTGTTCGATGTGATGGGAGGCAACCCCTCCCTTATAGCATCCCAGAGCTGTCAATCACCTGGTAATGTTTCTACAAGTGAAAAGTCAATGTGGTGTTGTTTAATTTGACATGACTCTTGAGCTGCGGAAAGGAACAGCATAATCGCTGCAGGGGACAGTTAAGTAACTGTGCTCCATGTCAGCTTGTCTCGCTCTGACTACTGCACTAAACGCTTTGCTGATGAGCGATAGATTTGGTTAAATACCAGGATAATTGCTAGCTATAGCACCCAGCACTCTTGTAATGCCATGTAGTACATCAGTACTAGCTCTCGCCTCAGGCGGTCGGAGGCTTAACCACTCAAGAGGGCACTTATGTTCAATTATATTGTTCTCTCTTCCTTTCGGAGAAAGCAATTGTTGCTGAGCCAAATGAGCTATAATAAATTATATTTCTTTCCCCTCTAGACCTGTTGAAGTAGATCAGGCATGCAAATGCCAAAGCTGCTATTTTCTAAATCTTGCCAGTATTTCTTTTTTCCCCCCTGCCTATCTACTTCAGGTTATCTGATTTTTGCGAGGCAGAGGTGTCATTTTAAAAATATGTATATATCAAATTGCTCCACCAGTATGAACCAAATATGTACTTCTTCCTATCTCTAATATGGTGTTTATTTTTGATGGGGGAGATAGTTTCGAGTAGAGGTCGTCCTTGACTTACGACCACAATTGAGCCCAGAATTTATGTTGCTAAGTGAGAAATGTGTTAAGTGAGTTTTGCCCCATTTTATGACTTCCCACATTTGTTAAGTGAACCACTGCAATTTGTTCTGTCCCCAACCCCACGCGCACACACCAACAGACGTTCAAGAGTTAAAGACCAAACCAGCCGGCAAAATCCTTTTCCTTATAATAATGGAACTTGGCAACAACCTAGTGGCTGCCTGCCAAGAGTTTATTATTTACAAAGAGGAGAGATAACTTCTCCCCACTTCTGATACATCAAAAGAAACAGCTCAATAATTACGGAGTCAAATCAAGTCCAGAGATAATCCAGTAAAGTCTTATAGCCAAAAGTCCGGCAATGCAGAATGGCGTGGAAGCTTTCAGCTTTGTTCGTCACAAGGTTTGACTGGCCACTACGCTCCCTTTTATATCCTGTGGGGTGTGGTCCAGTGACTCAGCCTAATCTCGGGCACGCCTTTTCTTCTGTTGCGCGCGCTTATCTCTGCGATGCTGGCGTGGATCCAGCCAAGACTCATTACCCTCATCACTGTCCATCTGTTGCTGCGTGGACGTGCTTGGCCCCGGCCCTATCTCTTGCCCTTCAGCGGACACCGAAGGCATTGCCAGAGAGGAGGGTCCTGGAGAGGGAGGTCTTGCCAACTCCTCTCCTTCACTCTCGGAGTCCTCTCCTGCCGATGACACAGGCTCAGATAACGGAGCCACAAAAGCAATTGTTTAATTAGTCACACAGTGAATCTGGCTTCCCCATTGACTTTGCTTGTCAGAAGGTCTCAACCATTGTCAAGCATCCAAATGTAAGTCACGTGACCATGGGGATGCTGCAATGATCACGTGTGAAAAATGGTCATAAGTCACTTTTTTTAGTGCAGTTGTAACTTTGAACAATCACTAAATGAACTGTTGTAAATCGAGGATTACCTGTATACATACCTATAGTTGCAGAGAGGGCCCTTAGTTAGTATTTTGTGTCAAAAATCATGAAGAATCTTGTGGCACTTTAAAGACTTAATACATTTATTGCTATGTAAAGTTCTGTGAATCACAAACTACTTGAGCCGTACTCAAATTACTAAATTCTAAAATGACATTGGAATCTGGTTTTATTGAAGATAGACAATCTTTGTTTCTCCTCTATTTAATGCAGGATTTTAAGACGGCTTCCTTTGCTTTTCTGGGACACTCACTAAATAGCCCTGCTAAAATCTCGAAACTTTGAAAGCAGTCCAGGTTGGAGATACTTAAACTAGGAAAGCCAGAGGCACACAATATACATTGTTCCAAATATAAGTCTACCATTCAAGCTATCCTAGCATTGTGTGATGGAGAAGAAACTGCTCTTTGTCATTCTCAAACCACTTCTGAAGCAATTTCCACTTGTTCCACTGCCTAACTAGAAGTTTGGTGTAGTGGTTAAAGGCAACAGGCTTGAAACTGGGAGATTGTAGTCCTGCCATAGGCACAAAGCCAACTGGGCAACTTTGGACCAATCATTCTCTCTGAGTTCATAGAAGAAGCTTTCAGAATGGTATATATACCTTCCCGTAAGATCTCAGAGCAGAAACATACAGATATTATATTGTGTCTTGCTCCAATGTATGGGATTTTCCATGACTTCTATTGATTTTGAAGGTGGGAGGGAGGGAAACTTTCCTTATTCTTACACACAGTTTATATCCTGTGTGATGTTTTATAGATACACTGACTACCGAGGGGTACCATGTGTCTGACTTCATCCTTTATTGAAACCCTTCAGATGCATCCAGCTAGAAACCAGGGGTGAAATGCTCCCGGTTCGGACTGGATCGCCCGATCCGGTAGCGATGGAGGCGGGTGGTTCGGAGACCTGGTAGCAAAATTCGTTGCCCCTCCCCCAATTACCCAGCTGAGCTGCGCAATCATCAGAGGCTTTTTTTTTATTTTTAAAAGCATTTTTTCTACAACTTCTTCGGCTGAAGAGATTATAGAAAAAATGCTTTTAAAAGGAAAAAAAGCCTCTGCCAATCAGGCAAGTCAGCTGGGATCGTCAGAGGCTTTAAAAAAAAAAAGCTTCTGCCAATCAGGCAAGTCAGCTGGGATCATCAGAGGCTTTAAAAAAAAAGAAAGCCTCTGCCGATCAGGCAAGTCAACTGGGATCGTCAGGGGCTTTAAAAGCATTTTTTTACAACCTCTTCAGCCGAAGAGGTTGTAGAAAAAATGATTTTAAAAGTTTTTTTTAAAAAAAGTTGGCCACGCCCACTCAGTCATATTACCCTACCACCACCACCAAGCCATGCCTACAGAACCGGTAGTAACAAATTTTACATTTCACCACTGTCAGATACTGTTCTATGGGGTTCAAACCCCCTACTGGGAATTGAACTCACACACTCATGGAAGTTATGGAAAACGCTACACATGAGAGCAGGACACTATAACATCTGCATCTTTCTGGTCTGAGAGTTTAAGGAAAGGTAGACTGTATATGAGAGCTTCTAGATATCGTTTTCTTTTACCATTGAGGAGGAGGACCTTATCTTTTAAGGCCATGTGCTGAATATAGTCACCTAAAGTGAAGAATTCATTTGTGAATTCATTTCCATGTAGAAGGTTTGAACCCACAAAAATCCCATTAAAAGATGAAAATGACCATGTAGTGTACATGGATCTGTCCATATAATCACATACTCCCTTGGATCTCCAGCCTTCTATCACCTCTCCTTGTCCATCTTGGCAGATACAATCTGAATGGAGAGATGCCATTACTCACCTGAAGTGTAGTTTCATCTGTATCTGATGACGTTTTCCCTTAACTGAGGTGACTAGGCAATAGCAATAACATTTAGACGTATATGCCGCTTCATAGTGCTTTGCAGCCCTCTCTAAGCAGTTTACAGAGTCAGCAAATTGCCCCCAACAGTCTGAGTCATCATTTTACCAACCTCGGAAGGATGGAAAGCTGAATCAAGCTTGAGCCAGTCAGGATCGAACTCCTGGAGTAAGCAGTGAGTTAGCCTGCAGTAATGCATTCTAATCACTGCGCCACCATGGCTGTGCGCCACCATCAGGCCTAAGCAATTTTGGAATATGTGGTGCTAGATTACAAGCCCAAGGTTGGGCTAATCAAGAGACAACATTTTATTTGAATAAAAGCACCACGATAGGGTTAACCAACTTAGAGCCTGAATTCTAAAGCCAGCATCCAAAGTTGAGTGTTCAGCATGGAACAAAAATAAAAACAAACCCTCACAGGACTTAATGTCCCTGTTTATAGATTCCCATTTTCCCATGGTTTCGTAGGCCTCATTGGGCTCAATTTCATGACATTTCTTCAGGTACCTATTTGAGAACAAAGACAGTCCAAATTTTGTCCTTTGTGAGTCCTTTCATTAGGGAAGACATTAACTAGGTTTTAAGAATGCCTCAAAGTTCTCCAACAAGCCAGTAGGCCACTCATAATTAAGAGGCCCCTTAAACTACTACATTGATGGTTTGAGGTCAGCCCTGAGGTCAGGAAAGAAAGCTCTGGGGGTTTCTGACATGTACATTTAATGTTTTCAGAGATAAAATCTATTATGCTCAAAGGGACTTATTCTGAAAGGATGTATACTTGGGTGTAGCTCTTATAGAATAAGTACATCTATATTTACACCCCCTGCAAAAACAGATTCTGTGTTCACTGGAACTTATTTCCAGACAAATTTGTTGGAATCCTGTGCTCACATCTCTAGTGTGGTGGGTTTTTTAAAATCACAATAGGAATTTTGAATCAATTTCCTTATTAAAAGGGGAGAGTGGAAGAGATACAGAACCCAATCCTCTTTTCTTCCACGCTCTTTTTTTTTTTTTTTTTTTTGTAAAGGTAAATCATTTTTAAAAAATGAAATTTGGGGAAAAGATAGATCAGATGAAACGTGTTTACACTTTTCTTCATTTATACTTGTTGCTTTGACACAACTTAATCTTCTCCCTAGCTACAAATAAATGGGTGAACTGCAAATGTATGTTATAATCACTCCATTTATATCTCTTACATTGCTTTGAACGGCAAGAATGAAGGACTGTTGGAAATTGTGCCAGAAATCTGACATGTTGTGCTTATTTTAGATGTTTAGATGTTAATGAAAAGAATTGGTGGTCAAAAGCATCAAAAAACTATGCGATGAAGTATTAGATACGGAAACAATGACATGTTAGGGCAAATAGGGGCAGTGAAAATATCTATTCCATGTCCAGTTACTAATTATAGTGAGATTGGTAACGTGTGAATAAAAAGGATAGAGGTTTCAAGACAGAGGAACACTTCATATTGTGGAAGGAGAAGTAAACTGGATCTTAGGCCACTATTTTAGCAGCAGCCAATACAGGTAGTCCTCAACTTACAACAGTTCATTTAGTAACTATTCAAAATTACAATGGCACTGGGAAAAAAAGTGACTTATGACCGTTTTTCACATTCATGACCATTGCAGCATCCCCATGGTCACATGACCAAAATTCAGACACTTGGCAATTAACTCATACCGGTTGCAGTGTCCCAGGATCATGTGAAATGTTTTTGCGATCTTCTGACCGTCCAAGTCAATGGGGAAGCCAGATTCACTTAACAACTGTGTTACTAACTTAACAGCTGCAGTGATTCACTTAACAACTGTGGCAAGAAGCCACAGTTGTTTGGCCACACGTATAATGGGGCAAAGTTCACTTAATGACTTGTCTCACTTAGCAACATAAATTTGGGGCTCTAAGTCAAGGACTATCTATATTTATCTATTTTCACAGCTGGATGCTATTTGCAGGTGTAATTTACATACTTTGAAAATGATTTGAAAGTTGTACTTTGGATCACATGGAAGCAAAAGCAGCTCTCTGCTCTTCATTAAAACAGCCTGACCCTTTTCTCTCCAAAAAGTCTTCTTTTTTGACAGATAATACATATCTTAGTAAGTAGAATATGACTATGTTGACCATTGAAACATTGGAATAGCATAACCAGACATGGCACTGAATGAAGTCATTATTGCACTATGATCATCTTAGTAAAGTAGAAATTTGGGTTTGGAATAACTAGGATAATATGCAGAAACACCTGAAGCACTTTCCCAAACCTATTACGCTTTTCTGAAATTCATCGCTGTCCCCTTAAATACATATCTGTCCTTTTCTTTTGGATCCAAATAAAAACAAAAATAAATACATTTGTTTTTGTTAATCTGTACTAACTCACAGCATGTATGATATCCTTTCATTAATTTATCTAATTTTCCTTCTTATTAGTGTATTAAATGCATCAATCTTTCTGTAAGGAATTGGATTCCATTTAATTAGCTCCTGGTAGTCTTAATGCAAATTTCAGAAGAGAGAAGTGTAAAACTTTTTTTTTTCTGTTTTGTCTTTTTTTTTTTTTTACAACATGATAGTTTACAGAGATTATTTATAAAAGATTAAACAAAAGACAGTCTTTTTTCCAGAGATTTAGATTCCAAAATTAAAAGCCCCTATAATTTCAACCCAACAGCCAGATTAATCTTCGGCAGGGGGGGAAAAAAAAAAGAAACTTCTGGTATTCTGCAAATTAGCCATTAGTCTTCACAATCCAATTCTGTGTAGGAATTAGAACTCCAAGAATTTCCATTTAAGGCTGGCCATTGACTGGAAATTACACTTGATCAGTTCTGTTACATGACCAATTGCCAACATGGGACCATACGAAAAACCCCATTTGCCCTCCTGCAATCTGACTTCTTTTTTTATCTACTTAGTTTTGGATATACCCAGAGGTATTCAGCAGGTTCTGACCAGTTCTAGAGAACCGGTAGTGGAAATTTTGAGTAGTTCGGAGAACCGGTAAATACCACCTCTGACTGGCTCCACCCGAATCTGTTCTCTGCCTCCCGAGTCCTAGCTGATCGAGAGGAAATGGGGATTTTGCAGTATCCTTCTCCTGGAGTGGGGAGGGAATGGAGATTTTGCAATATCCTTCCCCTGCCACGCCCACCAAGCCACGCCCACAGAACCAGTAGTAAAAAAAATTTGAATCCCACCACTGGATATACTGAATTAATTTTTATTTTATTTTCATGAAAAACTTGGTTTAATCAATTTAGGCTTCTTCTCTCAAGATGCAGAAACTCTCCCAAGTAATCATTAGAGAGATAATATTGTTTGTCTGGCTTTTATGCATTCCAGTTAAAAAGAACTTTTGTTTTTAAATTCACATACCTTTCCATGTACAATATGTGCCTGCACTAAGGTTGCTCTCAAAGTATGATCTATGGTATAGATGTTTTACCTGGGAAAGAAATCCTTACCATCACTGCTCTTTATTATATTACTTAGTTTGGACTGGTAAGGATTTTCTTTTTAGCACAATTTTGCTTGTAAATGTTGACTTAGGAGCAAATTTTGTTGGATTTATTAAGGCTTTACAGGGAAGGGAAAATAAGTTTGCAACCTTAATGTAGATTCTCAGCTGAAAAAACATAAGAATGTGAAAAAGCTTTAACAAATGAACTATACCTTTTCGGAGCTTAAATCTTTAAAATATTGCTTCGCATTAAGAGTCTAATGATCTTAAAATGTAAATACAAATAACATTTTGCTTTTCAAGCATGACTGTTTTAGTGGTTTCTCACATCTCTGGAAGCATATTATATTTTCCAGGCCATTGACTTAACAGCAGTTCACTCAGTTAGTCTGTTCTTTGCATGGTGTTGATGATTTCATTCTAAAAGTTAGTTTTCCGCTGGCATTTTTTTCTCATGATGCTGGCTTGGAGAACAGCTAAGGGGAAAAAGGGAAAGTAAGGCATTGGGAAGATCAGGCAGGCAGCTTGGTGGAAATGCCACACATGAAGCCATGGACATCATTGGTGGGATGGTTAAGGGGAGGTAGGGAAATGTAGGCACTGAGAAAGTTACTCAAGCAAGCCAGTTAAAAATGGTATGCTTAAAACCAAGACCTTCAATGATAGCAGAAGCCAAACACAAATAGGAAAAGGAAGATATTGAGAAGGCCCTGAAAATCACATACAGTAGACCTCAACTTGTGACCACAGTTGAACCCACAATTTCCATTGCTAAGCTGCAAAAATTTGTTAAGTGAGTTTTGCCACATTTTACAACCTTCCTTGCCATAGTTGTTTAAATGACTCACTGCAGCTGTTAAGTGAGTCACAGGGTTAAGTGAATCTGGCATCCCGTTGACTTTGCTTTTCCAAAGGTTGCAAACTTCATAAATACATGCCTTCATAAATACATGCCAGTTCCCCAGTGTCCAAATTCTGATCACGTGACTGGGGGGATGCTGCTGTGGTGTGAAAAATAGTCATAAGTCACTTTTTTCAGTGTTGCTATAACTTTTGAATAGTCACTAAATAAATGGTGGTTAAATCGAAGACTACCTATAGAAGAGGAGATTGTGCCTCACCAGCCTTGTCCTAATTAACCTATGGGACCTCTTGATTTCATTCTGGTTCTGCCAAATCTCAGGTCTACCAGAGTGATTTGAAACATTGCTGTGTTAAATTTTGGTCCACAGCATCCCTGACAACTAGCAGGGCTAGCTGAAGTTGATGGAAGGTAAAATCCAATTGCATCTGAGGAAGTTCCACATTTCTTGTCTATAGAGGATTTTTGAAATGGGGATTCAGGGGCTTTCCTCATACAGTATTTGTAATCAGTAAGAAAGAACATCTTTTTCTGGGTTGGATCAACTTAGAGACAGGACTATTCTTGCTTTTTCTGACAGGAAGAACTCAATCCAGATTTTGTTCTTTCACTTAGTAGCTATTCAACATACTCTTCACTGCTTCATAAGAGATTAATTTAAGCAACCTTCTTAAACCTAATCCTCCTATCTATTCATCTTGTGTAACTAGAATTGGAAAGAAAATGGCTCAGAGTTGACACATGATTTTCTTCTGTCCATCACATTAGGGCTAGCAATGGACTTAAATCAGAATCAGAATAGAGCTGGAAGGGACCTTGGAGGTCTTCTAGTCCAGCCCCTTGCTGGACTTTGACAACAGGACATCTCTGTATTTTAGGACAATATTCCTTCATATGAATTCTTTGCACTCAGCTCAAATTAGCTCCCCATTCCACATTTATAGACTTTTTTATGTGGACTCTGGTGAGAAATTAGACCAAAACTCTAACTAAAGCTCTTCCTGCACTCCAGGCACTTACTTCTCTTTCAAGTGGGTCCTTCTTCTATGTGAAATAAGGTTACTCTCATCTATTTGATCATTTATTTTAGTCTTAAATTAACCAGGTATTGTGAAAACAACCAAAGTAGTCCACATCAATTTATAAAACTTTATAAATTGATAAATTTATAAGACGCCAGTTGCGTCCCTTTCAGTCACTCAAGCACTCGTCACTTCCCGTCTGGACTACTGCAATGCTCTCTACATCTCTCTCTTCCCCTTGGGGTGCACCCGGAGGCTCCAGTTGGTCCAGAATGCAGCCGCGCGGGGGATTATGGGAGCGACGGGGCGCTCCCATGTGACACCTCTCCTGTGCGAGCTGCACTGGCTTCCTGTGATCTTCAGGGTGCGCTTCAAGGTGTTGGTGACCACCTTTAAAGCGCTCCATGGCTTAGGGGTATTTACGAGACCGCCTTCTGCCGCCAATAGCCTCCCACCGGCCAGTATGTTCCCACAGAGAGGGACTCCTCAGGGTGCTGTCGGCCAGACAATGTCGGCTGGCGACCCCCAGGGGGAGAGCCTTCTCTGTGGCGGCACCTGCCCTCTGGAACGACCTGCCCCCAGAGATACGCACGATACCAGACCTCCGGACTTTTCGTCAGGCCCTGAAAACACATCTTTTTCACCTAGCCGGGCTGGCTTGATCCCATCCCTTCAATTTTAATTTGTAATTGGTTTTAACCCGGGTTTTTTTAATTGGATAGCCAAATTATTTAATGTTTTTAAATTGCTTTTAAATTTTATATGTTATGTTTTACCATGGCTGTTCACCACCCTGACTCCCGTTGGAGAAGGGCGGTATACAAATTAAATTAATTAAATAAATAAATAAAAGTAGCAAAACTTTTATAAATCTAAAAGTTTAGAAATCAGTACATTTAAAATCACAAATTAAATCAACATCAATAAAACCATCACAATAATTAAGAGGCAAAAGCCTGGCAATAGAAATGTTTCCTTTATTCTCAGTCCTGGGTAAAAGGGAGCAAACATACTTTTTTGACAAATAAATTGCTTGGACTAGAAGATCCATAAGAGAAGACGCTGTCCCATTTTTCAGGTAGACAAACTTCTGACCTGAGGGGCATCTTGAGAAGGGCTGATGTTATGAGTAAATAGGTTTCTAGTCCTGTAGATATTCACTTTTTATTTTATTGTACTGTACTGTACTGTATTGTATATAGCTGCCCACCTCAAAAATGGCACTCGGAGCCATATCTGTGGGCATGCAAGCGTTGCCCTAGCTCAGTTCCAGTGCACATGCGTGTGTCAGACAGCTGATTTTCGGGCCTTCCGGGCCCACAGGAAGTCGGGAAATGGGCCATTTCCAGCCTTCGGAGGGCCTCCAGGGGGACGGTGGGGAAGGCTATTTTTGCCCTCCCCAGGCTCCTAGTAAGCCTCTGGAGCCTGGGGAAGGTGAAAAACGGGCCTACCTGGTCTACTGTGCCATCGCGTACCAAAAGCGGGGGGATGGGGGGGTCACGTGCGAGAGCCGGAGTTCATAGAATTATGGGTGTGGGCACTCGATGGCAAAAAGGTTAACCATCACTGCTCTAAGTGGTATACATCACAAAATGTAAAAACAGATTTAAAACAATACAAGATAATTTGTATGGATTCCAAGTAGAATTGTTGCCATGAATATAAATACAGCCAAGAAACACAGTACTTACCTAGAATCATAAGACTAGAAGGGATCTTGGAGGGCTTCTAGTCCAACCCCTCTGTCCAAGGCAGGAGTCTTACACCAACCCAGTCATGCTTGTACAATTTATTTTTGAAAACCTCAAGTGATTTTTATACTTCAAGCCCCAAGCCTGGACCCACAACCAAGCTTGAACCAGGTAATAGCTGTGACATTTTGCCCCAGTTGCGACTTCTAGCTTCACATACAGCACATTGCATTAGTCAAGAAGGATTGTAACCAATTGTGGATAATTAGTGCCACGTTTGACAGTTCAGAAAGGTCACAGGTTGTGCAAACACACTCCTCACCACAATTACCACCTGCAAATCCACTGACAGCCGGGTCAGGAAACACTGCCAAATTGTGAATCTGTTCTTTCTGGGCAGATTCTACTTTTCTGTTTCCCAACATCATCTCTGTTTCCTCTGGATTTAATTTCGGTTTGTTCTCCCTCATTTAGATCTTGGTTGAAATTAGATAACAGGTAAAGGACATGAGTTACTTCCTTATTTGTGTAAGTTCAGTATGGTTGAGTCCATGTATCTACAGTAGAAAAATCAATTATTCTTAAAGATGTTCTGTGGATTCTTGAATATGGATTGGTATTCTTAGCCTAGGCACAAGGGTCCATTACTTTCAATAAAAATATAATAAAGTTAATGGTGAATATAGTATTGCATTTATTAAGAAAAGTGTGAAGTTCTGTTGTTGGTATGGTTTGGTTCGGTTCAAATCAGTTTTCAACTCCTGACAACTTCCTGGACTAGTCCCTGCAGTTTTTCTTGATAAGATTTCAAGTGGTTTACCATGGCCTCTTTCCTAGGGCTGTGAGAAAGAGATTGGCCCAAGGTCACTTAGCTGGGTTTCTGCCTAAAGCAGGACTAGAACTTCAAGTCTCCCAGTCTTTAGCCTGGTACCTTAATTATTACATCAAGCTGACTCTCAAAAAATTAGAATCATAAAAATATCATGTCCTTCAATTAGTTAATAATTTTGCTTGTTTACTTGTAAACAATTTCATTGGTATATTTTTCTGTTTCTTGAAAGCAATAAAAGTAGTAAATTTAAATCAAGGAAGTCAAGGAAAGGTGAATGACTCTATAGTCTACTTGAAAGAAATTCATTGGATATAGTTCCCCACTAAATTATAACCATTCAAAATAGAATGACTGCAACACATTTTCTTCTGCAAATGACTCTAGCATACTTGTCTACCAAAGCATTTTGCTAATTATATCATAGATTTTCCCATTGATGAATATATGCAGAATTAACACAGGAGCATCAATGTTACCCTTTCACTATTATTGTTGTACAAGAAGCCATGGCAGATGTTGGCACTTAGTTACACAAACATTAGTCTTAACGATTGGCCATTTGTATTTGATGAAGACAAACGGGAGGCCTGGTGGAAATCTGAGGCTCAAACCAATCAGGAAGTTAATGAGGAGAGAAATTACCACTGCAGCTTCTCCTTAATTACATCCAGGCTAGGCGGGAAAGGAGTGCTGTGGGTGAATCTTGACTCATCAAAGGTGAATGAGGTCAGAGACCCTTCCATTTTGTGTTTTGTATCGAGCAGAGATTGAAATGTTGCAAATATTTCTTCCACTATATTAGCTTTTAAACTGTTTAAAAGTTTGCTTTGATCTTTTGCTGTTTATTGTTCTGGAACCTGGGCGCTTCCTTTGGTATAACATCAGTACTTTGGTGATTTGAGTCCTGCTGTATATGCCACTTTCTACATTTATTTCATCCCTTCTGTATGGGGCCACTGAAATCAGGACACCTTCCTCTGGGCACAGATGGGCAACCTCTTGGATTAGGAGTCTGTTTTATTTATTTATTTATTTATTTATTTATTTATTTATTTATTTATTTATTTATTTATTTATTTATTTATTTATTTATTTATTTATTTATTTATTTATTTATTTATTTATTTATTTATTTATTTATTTATTTATTTATTTATTTATTTATTTATGTGTTTGTATCCCATGAAATAACTTTCTCACAGCCCATCACAAGATTGAAATCCAGGCCAGCTTGAAAGAACAGCTATTCACTTAAAATATACCCAATTTAACCCCCAGAATGCCTGGAAAGAGGTTTCTTTTTATGGCCTGATCAGTAGTGATCCCTCTATCAAACCATCTGGTTTTGACCTGCCTCGCTTTGTCTGGTTGAAATTGAACAGAATTAGGTGACTCTGCCCTATATCAGTGGGGATGGAAAGATTCCTCTTGTTGTGATTGTGGTGCTGATATGCAAACTATTAAACATATTGTGCAAGATTGCCCATGACGTGAATTCTCTGGTTCCCTAGAAGATCTGCATGAAGCAACACCAGAGGCCTGGATAGCAGAATTGGACATCCAGTTATGACGCCACTGCCATATCCCCATAGAAGTTTTACTTATAATTAGGTGGACTGTATATATATGTTTACTTCTCTTCTGTCAGTGTTGCCAAGAAAACTGCAGGGACTTCTCCAGTAGCCAGGAATCAGCACTGACTCAAGGGCATATCCTTCCCACAAAGAAAAGCAAGAAAAGAGAAGGTTTTTTTCCTGACAATTCTCAATTTGATAAAAAAATAATTTAATTTTGAGTTGCTTTTCAAAGAAGAGCACTTTACTGAATCTATAAGGTAGCCAAGGCAGGTGTGTCCCCTATCGTTCACAGTGCAGTCATCTGTCAAGGAATTGGTAACCTCCTTGGCATCCACACTTCATTATATTTCAAGGGAAGATAACCAAGAGAGAACTCCTTATGGGCTTTTTCAGACAAGGAAGTGTGGTGGGAAGACAAGAGAAAGTAAGATTAGCAGTTGTAGCCTTTGCCAAGCACTTTGAGAATAAGATAGAAAAAAACAGAATGTTCCTTGCATGGAAAAAAAAAAAAAACTCCTGAGAAATTAAAAAGCAAATTCAGCATAGCACTACTGTTCGGCTTCCAAGAAAGAGGCAATCACTCAGTTGGGGGAGAGACAGTTGCCCTGACAACTAGAATTTAGAACTTCTGGGAGTACTTGCCTAGTAGCAAACCCTCCCCTCCCTTACACACACACACACACACACACACACACACACACACACACACACACACACACCAATGTGCAAAATACACTTCCGGTTTCAATCTTGTTATAATTGCTAATGCTTTTTCTTACACTTTTCTAGAATTGGGGCCATATGTCTGTAGAATAAGCATGGCTTCTCCCTGAATTATATCCTGTAGTCCAAACTGGTTTTTTGTGTGTGTGTGCGCACGCACAGTTGTTTCTTCAGTTGCATAAAGAGTCCATATTAGCAAAATGCATATGAACAAAAGAACTCATCTCTGATTCCCATTTGAGTTACCACCTTTTTCTGGGCCTTTAAAAGCAACTAGGAATTCAGCTGCTGAGTTACTGCTTGAGTTTTCTTTGTGATGTGCCTATTATTGGAGCCCTTTAAAAAATAAGTAGCAGTGTCAGTTCAAATGGAGTTGAAGTCAAGTTGACTCCTGCTGCATAAGAGGCAGCATTGCTACCTTTTTCCAAGGTGAACTCCCTGTACCTTTTAATAAGACCCTAATGGATTAGATGTTCCCCGCACCCCGAGAAGGAGCGTGTCAAGTAGGACCAACGCCCCTTTTCTGCTCAACCAACAGGCAGCCCATTGTCAAATGTGTTAAATATGGATGATACATGGGTTGAAGACCATCAGGAAATCTCAGGACTGTAGGCTCTGTTGGGAAATTGAAAAGGCATTCCTCTCCATCAAGTTCCATATTGTTGCCAAGAAAATATGGATGCGTCCATATAGTCATCTGAACATCTAAAATTAAGCTTGATTGAGGGAAGATTACAGGTAGTCCTCAAATTATAACCATTTGTTTAGCAACCGTTCAAAGTTATAAAGGCACTGGAAAAAGTACAACCAGTACTTGCTTTGTTGCAGCGTCACCACAGTCACATGATCAGATTGGCAATGGGCATGTATTTATGATAGTTGCAGTGCCCCAGGGTCATGTGAGTGCCATTTGTGACTTCAGTCCGTCTGCACCAACAAAGTCAATGGAGGAAGCCAGATTCATTTGTGTTATTAACTGCAAGAAATTTGCTTAACAACCATGGCAAAAAAGGTCATAAAATTGGATGTGACTCACTTAACTGCTTTGCTTAACAACTGAAATTTTCAATTGTGGTTGTAAATCAAGAACTGTCTATACGTTTTCATACTTTTTGTATGAACATCTTTGATGCGGATTTCCTTCTCTGGAGTTCTTCCACCAGCAAAAACTAGTATGTATGTTGGTGATAACTTAGGTAGCTTTTTCTCAAATTGAATGCAAAATAGATAATCCTGGAATATTCGTCTGCCATCTAATTGGCTTCTAAATGCATCTCATAATTGATGTTAATGTTTCTGAAATGTATTGATTGGTTAAGTCGTACGGTCACTGACATCTGCCTGGAGGCAAGGAGGTCCCATGTTACGTGTCATGTCAAACATTATAAATTTGGTACCTATGCAAGACTTTATGACATCAGATAATTTCATTTGTGTTATGATATGATGCGTGTGTCATTTTTAAGTCAGTGTGTCTTGTCGTGGGTATTTCTGTTTACTGATGCTATTGCTGTTCTGTAATGCAATTGTTTTATGTCTGCATTTTGGTTTTATCATGTGCTTTTTCTACAGTCCACTTTTTTTAAAATGTTAAGGAAAACTCCTATTCTTCCAAGCCTTAAGCAGATATGAAGCCCTCTTGATTTTAATAAAACAATCTCATGGTCTTTATAAATCTAATTCAAGTATTACCAGAACTTCAAGGAGGAGTCTTTGTTTTATTTTGCATAAAATACAATCAATTCATCATTCAGTTGTTTCATTGGAATTAGAAGAGGTTAGTTAATACACAAATATCTGCTTAGATTGTCAAGCACAGAGTTTCTAGGTGTGCCATTTTTCATTCTGGAGATGCTTTGGTGGCACAAGTTTTTTCAAATTTCTGAATTTCCCCTATCATCCAGCTCTTAAAATTGTGAGAATCTTATAGAGAGCAGGAGATGCTGTCCAGTTTTTGCATTGACCTGCAAAGGGTTTAGAAAGGACAAATATATCTTGACTATTTATGCCTGTATGTTTTATCTGAGGTGCAAACAATCTAGTACCATGAATGACCAGCCCATGATTCAAGTTAATGTTTGTTTTATTTATTTATTTATTTATTTATTTATTTATTTATTTATTTATTTATTTATTTATTTATTTAAATTTTTATACCACCCCCCTCTCCTGAAGGACTCGGCAGTGAACAGCCAAGATTAAAAAACATACAATATAAACATTAAAATACATTTAAAACAAAATTAAATCCCTAATGGCTTTCCCCAATTTAAAACCCCTCACCCATAAAATTCACCAATAAAAATTTTTAAGCCAGCCTAGCTTGCCGAAATAGGAACGTTTTCAGAGCCTGGCAAAAGGTTCGGAGGTCCGGGATCAGTCGTATCCCTGGGGGTAGCTCATTCCAGAGGGCGGGTGCCCCCACAGAGAAGGCTCTTCCCCGGGGGGGTTGCCAGTCGACATTGCCTGACCGACGGCACCCTGAGGAGACCCTCTCTGTGGGAGCATATTGGCCGGTGGGAGGTTATCGGTGGCAGAAGGTGGTCTCGTAAATTACCGGGCCCTAAGCCATGGAGCGCTTTGAAGATGAGAACCAGTACCTTGAAGTACCTTTATGACTCACCATGGGCAGCGTCTTCTCCCTCTCCACTCTTCCCTGGGAAAATGGGTGAGATAAATGAATCTGGGTATCCCTAGAAAAAGGCAAGTGTGATATCCTGAGTCTTTTGTAACTTTCAATCTTGGACCAACTTTGTGGTTCTTCTCTTCCAACAATACTATTTTATTAGAGGCCAACTTATTTTCCAAAGAAAATAATGAAAATAAAAATATTTTCCAAAGAAAATAAAAATATTTTCCAAAGAAAATAAAACTTATTTTTGATCTTATTAGAGGGGTTCAACTATTTTCGAAAGCACCAGAGGACAGGACAAGAAACAATGGATGGAAACTAATTAATGAAACACCCTGGAATTAAGGAGAAACTTCCTAACAGTGAGAACAATTAACCAGTGGAACAGCTTCCCTTCATAAGTTGTGGGTGTTTCATCACTGGAGGGGTTTTTTTAATATATGTATGTATGTATGTATGTATGTATGTATGTATGTATATATATATATATATATTTTTGCACAGACACTTGACTTGACACTTGGCCAGGGTTACCTACTTGAGCAGCTGGTTGGACTGGAAGACCTCCAAGGTTCCGTCCAGCTCTATTCTGAACTTGAAATATTATACATGTCTAGGACTGTGCTTAAGTACAAGTTCTGGACCTTCATTGCATATTGATGTGTCCATGCGTGTATGTAAGGTAATTTAGCTGTGCAATATTATTATTCCATGTCATTTAACGTGGCATTTCCTTTTTTCTCTCTCCTTCCCCTTTATCCCATTGCTTCTTTAGTATTTTCACCACCCAGTAGTCAAGATTCTGGCTTGGTTTCCCTTTCCAGCAGTTCTCCCATCAGCAATGAAAGTACCAAGGCTGTGCTGGAGTGTGAGTCAGCCTCTGACTCCAACACCTTTCCAGTTCATTCTGTTATGGAAGATGGCGAATAAGCAGGGATGAAAAAAATAAAAGTCTTGGGGTGGACTCCCTTGAAGAAGTGCCTTCGTGTTAATTTGGATTTGCCTGTTTTGTGATGACAGATGCTGAAATAACTGTTGATAAAATGTTCACTCATTCCCTTTATATTTGTTCTGCACTTTGTGATTTTCAGTCTTAGATAAGAACGAGAATAGTATAGTGTAAAGGGATGCAAGAGCATTACCCTTAAGTATATTGAAAGAAATGTATTGGTATTCTCTAATTTTTTTAAAAAAATTTTTTTGACATAAACAGTATATAAATAAAATTAAAGATTATTTTGTAGATTATTTTGTAGATAAAATGTAATCAAAGTTCAGTGTATGCAAAAGATACTTAGATTTGCTTATAATCGATGTATCCAGTACGTAAGAGTTTGATTAATTCTTTAATGGTGTTCAAAAACAAGATATTTCAAATATGAAAATTTGAGAAATAGTTTCCTATTGTGAAACAGAATTGTGCTTCCTTTTTTAAGCTGCACTGCATGAGTTAAGATTGAGATGGAAGATTCTATGTTTTACAGACCCAAGGATCTTTTTTCCTCTTTTCATGATATAAAAAAGTAGATAAAAGTTTAAGCAAGAATGATATTTTTAATTAGTAAAAAGGCCTGTGATGGATTTTTCTTAGTTCTGTTTTAATGGAAGACACTATATTTTGACCAGATATAGCCTCTATTGCTAGCCTAAAATGTAAAAAAAAAGTTTGTACAAGTTAAGCTATTTGCTACAATGTTAGCTCCAAGTAAAAATGGCCTTTTAAAGTTATTATAGATTTTTTTCAATATTCTGTTAAAAATGCCTTACCATGTACTTTCTCTTAGTTACAGAAGCCAACCAGAAATAAAACTGCTCTTTAAAAGAATTCATTGTTCTCTATAGTTGCAGTAGTACTGAAATAAAAATGTTATTGATGACCAAATTTTCTTGTGTGTGCATAGTTGGTAAACTGTATTAAACAGGGAGGGGAAAGAAATTACTTGTATTTTCTTCACTCTGTGCTTTGAAAACATCTATTTG
>NW_027256926.1:0-32500 GCF_029215685.1 Pituophis catenifer annectens | reverse complement strand
GTACTGTATACAACAAATATTGACAATAGCACAAGCAACCCTAACACCTAAGAATAAATATTGGAGTGTTTTGTTTTACATTTTGCTGGTTTCAAAAGGGCAGTAAAACATTAAAAACCAAAAATAGCAAGATTTTAAATCTATTTGCAGTTCATTATTCCCATGTACACCCTTTTTATAGAATTATTTTGGTGGACACACTATTTCATTAATAATTTACAACTTGAATTCTTTTTTTTACACCACTGCTTACATTTAAGCAGTATTAAGATTGCTTTTGGTCATATGCAAAGTGTAATCTAATGCTTGAAGAAATGAGAGCTATCTAATAAGTAATTTAATGTAAGAGTGTATAGGTTCCATGCTTATAGCAGGTATATTAAAGTGTTACATTATTTTATAAGTAGTGCCTTATATTTTTGTTTCTTCATTCATGTACTTGTGACACCACGATCTTATCCAGCTGAAACTAAGTCAACCCAATCACGTTAATTACAGAAATTAATCATTGCCTATTTACTCCATTAATGGGCACAAATTTTGGCAAGAGATTCTAGTGAAATAAGCAGGTGCTTTTTAAGAGCATCTATGCCAATGCATTTTAAGAGCATACGGAATGGTGAAAAAGCATAATCCTTTACCACAGTGTGAGAATAAACTATTCTGCCCTCCCCCTCCCCCCCAAAACAGGTAACAATTTACCCTTGGAACTAGGTCCAAAGACCTACGTTTAGTGAAGTTTAAACATGTGAAATCCGAACCAATTCAAGCAGGCTTGCCTCTTGTTAACTAGCAGGCAAAAAAAAAATCCTTGCAAATAAATCTATTTAAGAGGGCTCCCCCCCCCCATTCCTTAGATGAGTTAAATCTTGCTGGTTTCATTTAACTTCGCATTCCTAATTTCAGAATTAAGATCTGATACTAACTGCATTTACTTAACAGATAAAATGAAAATTATTCCAATTGATTCACTCAAGTGTGGTCGGTTTCCAATTCAAGGAAATGACATTCTTGCAGAGAAGCTAGGACAAACACGCAACAAAACCCAAAGCGTTACTAGTTTTTATTCCGAATGCATTAAGTACAATGTGCGGGAGGAAAATTACGCGAGAGAGAAAATGCTCTTAAGAGTTAGAGTTAGCCGACGGCGTCCTTTCCTAACTACAGATTAAAATCCCCCTCTACCCAACGGCCTCATTCTCAGTCCGTATGGCCGCGATCTCTGGAAATTACGAAACTTGAGGTCGAGACGGCTGGAGGGACCGGAGCTGCGTTTTACACTCAGGCATTCATAGTTAGGGCTGCTCGGCGCTTGACGGGGCGTGAAAGGGCAGGCGAGCCGGGCCCGCTTCTTTCTCGCCGCACCAACTCCAGCATTGCTGCGGAAGCCCCTCTGAACGACTTTTCCTCGCCTTTGCCGGAGAAGCCGGGCCGAGAGACCGCCTGTGCTTTCCGTCGCAGCTCGCCACAAAGCTTCAACGCCGGGAAGGCCTTTGCACCCCGGGGAGGCTGCAGGGCGGCGGCCTCCAAGCAGCTGCTGGACTAAGGCAACTAATCGCGGATGGCTGGAAACCGGGGCCTCCTTTTCCCCACCGCCGAAACTATTGGGGCCGCCGACCAAAGTGCCTGCCCGGACGGCTCCTCACACTACCAGGCCGGCCGGCGCTTCCCGACCTTGACCTCTCATTGAGTGTGGAAATGACCGCGGCGGGGCCTCTGGAGACCTCTCGAGTCGCGCTCCCCGTTTCCGGGCAGACGGCTTCGGGTGAGCGACCAGGCCCCAAACAGCGTCTCCTTCGCCAAGGCAGCCGCCGTAGGAAAGCAGCTTCCCGGGCTGTCTCTTTAGCGCGCTGGGGTTGAGGGTGGGTGGGTGGGGGCGCTTCTTTTACAGGCCTGGAGGAGCCGAGCCTGTGGAAAGCGAAAGGGCGCGAACGAAGCGGTCCGACTCTGGTAGCCGTTGCGCCTGCGCCCGCGCCCAAGGGCCCCAACGGGCGCCTAATTTGGCAGTTGGAAGAAGCTCGGCGAAAGGCCTCACTCCTGATCCGGACCTGTGTTTCTTTCGGTTCCTAAAACTAATCCCTCGAGTGGATCCTCGGCTCCTACTGTTTTTAAGAGCGGAAAAGTCAGATTTTGGACCGGATTCCTCTCCGAAGCACGGCAGAGGAGGAGTTTACGGCTCTCCGGCTTTGGGAAAGGTCGCCTTGAAGAGGCAAATTTAGGCGAAGCCTCAGCTCGATTCTTCCCGGCAGGCTGAAAATGCTAGCGCCCTCCCTTGGGTCCCAAATCTTACGGGCTGCCGTTGAGAGTTCTGGCGAACGGAAGCCCTTAAGATCGGTTCTTGCGATCTACCCCCAGGAGCCTCTCCAGAATCGAGGCCTTTATTCAGAGATTCCCCCGACATAAGAGGACGGCCGCCCTAGAGGTGTTTGCATTGCTCTCCTTCGGCCACCCTGCTTAAGAGAGAATCTGCGACCGCGTCGCGGTGATTTTTGGAAAAAGACCACCCGCCTTTGCTTCTCTCCCCCGAATGCCGACCCGCCTTGAGGCTCGGGAGCCTCCCGAGTCTCCGCCCCCTCACAAAAGGGGCGGAGCGGTAAGAACCTGAACAAGAAAGGTGTCACCAAATATTTATGAATGGCTGGTGATCAGTGACCTTTATTAATTCTATTCATTTTCTCGAGATTTCCACGGCTGTTTCTCGTGCAGCTGGGTTTCGTCCTTTCGCCCCATTGTGCCAGCTCCGCTGGGGGGGGGGTGGTTGAGAGGAAGGCGGAGGGGAGCTTGAACAAGGCGGCGGCCAGCAAAATCCTTTACCTTGAAATGTAAGGGCTCCTTGAGAGCGCGCGGGTGGGGCTGGGGGCTTCTGATCCCTTCGCCTCTCCCCAGGAATGATTGGATCTCCTGCTGGGTGTTTTGGAGTCTATTCCCCCCCCCCACTCTTTCCGAACTGGATAGGAAGTTGCCGCTGGAAGAAAGCCTTACCTGCCTTGGCTTCGTCTTCAGGTTTTATCAGAAGGATGTTACCTTCCCGGTTGAGCCTTTTTCAGAACCAATGGTCGATTTTTTTTAAAAAAAAAGAATTTTTCCGTGATTTTATGTCCTCCCCGAACGAATAAAACCAATGTCAAACCAATAGAAAAATAAGCCAGATCCTTTTGAAGTGTTCGGCGGCAGCTTCCAGCATTGGTTTTTCCAGTCCATCTAATATTTAGCGCGCCGTTCTTCTGAAGCCGTTTCTTAGGAGATCCCGCTGGGTTTTTTTTCCCCCAAGTTCCCGTTTTCGTTCAAACCATTCTGACATCCTCAGATCCCAATGTTTTGCTCTCAAACTCAGAGGTGTTGAGGTCCATTTAAAGCTCCGTTAAATACAGTGGGGTTATACTTCATTTTTACTCCTTCAGATTTTCCCTACTTTTGCCCTGCTTTTTGAGGAGGATGGGATAGAAGAAGTGTTTGACCTGCGCTGCAGTGCAAGTTTTGGGGTGAAACAGATTTCGAATCTGTTCAGTGATGGAGGAAGGGGAAAGAGGCGGATTTTACTTTCTTTTAAACAGGAGGCAGAATGGCTACTTTCCTTCGTTCTCGGGCATTTCGAAGGCACAGGTGTTTTTTTTCGATCGGGTCAGTAAAGTATTAGCCGAAAAACAGACGCCACTTCTACTTAAGGGCGACCTTTGTTCGCTTTGAGCCCCACTGTTTTTAGTGAGCCAGGAACAAACAGTTGGATCGATCCCACTGGTCTTAATTTCAGGCCCCCACCTGCCACTTTGCTCCGAGGTATTTTTGAGGCTCCGAGGGTCGCGCTGGGGCGCCTCTTCTAAAAATCCTTTCTACTCTTTTGCTGATCTGGAAACCTTTTTAATTTCCTTGATCGCTTCCGATGGAGCTTTAATTAAGAAGCGACGATAGTTAATCCAGAGCAGACGACAGTTCGTTGCATTCATTCATTCATTCGAAATGAATCCGCCTGTCCTGTCAGAATCCTCAGGCGGCCTACAATAACAAATTACAATGGGTGGGGTGGCATTCTGGATGTGTATGGTCCTTATGTCCCTGTCTTTGGATCAGACTGCCCGTTAATTCAGCAACTTTGACGGACAACAAGGCAGTCTTGCTGTATTTCGGAAACCTACTGCTGAGTGGGATCCCCAGACGAAGTTCTGCCTCCCCAGTCCTCTTCCAGCGTTTCAATATATAAAAATATGGAATATTAACTGGAATAGATTGATAGACCTGAACACCTGCATACCTTTAATAACCAGAGTGGTGATAATACATATTTCTCCGCCTATTCTCGACATAGTTTGCCCTTCGGTTCTTCTGGGATGGTTTTTACTTCCTACCTTAGAATCCCGAGACACTCTGGTGAGCTCCTACCCAAGTACCAAGTACTCCTACTCAAGTACCCATCACTCTGGATTCTATTTAGCTCCTCTTTTTTCAGAATGCCTTCCTATTTTATGTAAGCCCTCCTTCCTGTGAATGAAACCCAGATGAAGGGGCGCTGATTTGATGATTCTAAACCCCAGCTTCAAGGACTCCATTACTCCTTTCGCGTCAAGGCGGATTTGGGCTGCCCCTGCCGTTCTTCCCTGGGCGGCTGGCTTTCGTAGAAAACGAGCTGGGGTCTCCCCCACCCCCGTTTCCCCTCGCTCCCAAAGGCAGAGGGCCCCGCCCTGCCGCTCGACCTGATTGGGACCATATGTTTGGCCCATTCATCCCCTTTTCAAGCTATTCTCCGGGGCGCAAACGGCGACCACGTTCGAGTCACCTTGAAATTGCCTCCTCTCTTATTACGCCGCTTTTCCTTTCCCAATTAAAAGCTTAACAGCCCTGGAAACGGAGTTCATGTGGCGAAGTTTACCCTGGGCCCCGCTTCTGAAAAGCCTTCTGCTGGGATCCCATTATGTGCTTGACTAAACCTTTTCTGCCCCGAGCAATGGGACCGGTTCTCGTCAGGTGTTGAGTTACAATAGGCTCTTAGGCAGGGGACGTGGCGCTCACAGAAAGGCCGACCCGGACCTGTGGGGAGATGTTGTCAAATACGGGGGGTGGCAGAAGGGGGGGCGTAGGCGGAGAGCTTGTCCGATTCCCAGTAAAAGAGGCGAGAAGAAGGCTCCGCAGCCCGGCTCAAAAGCCCGGGGCTTGCGATGACCGCGCGGGGGGGAAACCTCCATCCCCGCTTTCTTAGGAAGAGGGACTGCCGAGGAAGGCCGGCCAGCCGACGTCGCGGCTTCCCTCGGCCCGGCTCCTTTCGGGAAGCCGGGCTGCGTTTGCCTGGAAGAGAACCTGGGTCCTTCCAGGGCCAAAAGAGGCCTGGCCGCCTGCCTGACCTCCGGCCCCACTGCCCTCGGCTTCCTCCCTCGCTCAACACAGAGTTGATCCTGTGGTTGATCGGTATATAATCATTTAGTACCATCGGGGTTCAATGGCTCTCTTTGTTGCATTTTCTTAAAATGTTAAGGTTAAATTTTAATTCATAAAATAAGCAGCTCACGCTTTTAAAAAAAAAAAGTGACTCGTTTCATTAAAATCATTTATATAAACTGTGCTTCCAAAAGTTCATATTCTCCACCTTACGAATTATTGAGAGCATCTTTCGTTCGGAAAAAAAATATCTTCCTGTCGTCTTCTTACATTTCTGTCCATTTCTCTTCCAAGGCCGATTCCCCATCCTCTTTTATCTCCTTCCCCAGTATTTAAATCCTTCCCCTCAGATGGTTTGGATGACCTGGATTCCGAAGGACCTGGGGAAAATGGATTTCGAGTGGGCACCCATTTTCCCACTCCGGTTCAGGTTTAACAAGAGCTGTTGTTCATTGAACAATAAATTCCCTTCCCTAACCGTCCACATTTAGCCTGGGGAGGACAGGGAGGAATTCCAGAGGTTCGCAGCAATCCCATAATAAAATCCAACGGACAAACACTACAAAAGAGGCAGGAATATTTGGTTTCATTTCTTTTATTATCTTTTTTATTTTATTTAGTCTGATTATTTCACCCTAAATATAGCAAAATATTCTGCATTAGGCGCCCGGTTGATCAGAATTAGAACTACGGTTCAAATGGGCTATAACTTATTATACTGCACGACCTCTTCTAAAAGAGGTTTAAAATCTAAAGCCAAAATTATTGTTTTAGACTGGATGCCCGCATCGTGCCCCTTGTACTGATATTTTGCAAAGCTCTACTCTCCCCTCCTTTGAGAAATCTATTAGCAGATATTTACATCTCCATGAATACCTATAAGGATTTCTGGAACAATGCCTGCGTATGTATTGTGATGGAGGGACGGTTTGAGAGTGTGGGGGGGGGGGGGGGAAATGCATTTTGATCTCCCGTTCTGCAACCTCTAACATGATGCTTATAAATTCACCCCGCGAGTCAGGCAACGACTTAGTGTCCAAGCGGATTGGTTAAGAAATCGCGCCGGAAGGGAAAGAGTTACGCCTGGCAGGGACCCTTTAGCCAATCCCGGCGCTTGAAAGTTTTAGAGGGCTGGGATACAGGACCTTCAGCAACCGCTCCGCCCCTCTTCTGCAGAAAGGGGGGTCCCGGTTGCTTTGCAGGCCCCAAAAGCCTAGCAGGAGCGGAGAACTCGGCAGATTTATCAGCGTTTGCTTTGCTTCCTTATCTCAAAGCCAAATTCATCCTGGTCGGGCCGTGGAGCCATCGCAGGTCAAACGGTGCTGGAGCCACACGGCAGCCTATTTGGGATTTGCCCCTGGATCGCACAGCCTCGGTCTTGAATGCACGGGTTTTTTTTTCTTCCAAAATAAAAATCCCTGTGGGGTGCGTGCGTGTGTGACAGAGAGGGGGGGGGGAGAGAGAGAAGGACCTAGGAATGACGTACGCAGTCCAATTCCATTGATTCGTGCCACTTGCTGTTCTGTTCCAGAAGGGACAACGCCAGCAACGTACAACATCCGTGGCTTTCATCTACAGGCGCGCACGCGCTGGGAGACTCGCTCTCTCTCCCCACCACCACCTCGCCCCCCTCGAAGAGGCGCTTTCCCTTCCCCCTCCCCCCGAGCTGTCGTGGAGGAAAGCGGCGCAGTGGGAGAGTCCACCTGTCTCCAGAAAAGTGGGGGGGGGAGAGATTTGAGGGTGAGAGCGAGGAGGGGCGGGGCGAGGAATTGGCGTTGGCAAGGGGGAGAGCCAGAAGCGCCGCTGCTTCGGCGGGGGGGGGGGGTGGGGAGGAGCCTCGCCCGAGAGGCGGGGAAGGCTGGCGGGGCGAGGGAGCCGCCGACCCAACTTGCACTTGAGCTGAGGCGACTTCAGCGCCTGGTTCGGCGCCAACAGACCCGGGTTTGGCCGAGCATGGCCCCGGCGCGAGCGAGGCGGACTTAGCGGCTGCGGTGGAGGGCTGAGGCGGCCCCACCCCCACCCCCGGGCGCCATGAACGGCTACGGCTCCCCGTACCTGTACATGGGCGGCCCGGTGGCTCAGCCGGCCCGGGCGCCCCTGCAGCGGACGCCCAAGTGCGCGCGCTGCCGGAACCACGGCGTTCTCTCCTGGCTGAAGGGCCACAAGCGCTACTGCCGCTTCAAGGACTGCACCTGCGAGAAGTGCATCCTCATCATCGAGCGGCAGCGCGTCATGGCCGCCCAGGTGGCGCTGCGCCGCCAGCAGGCCAACGAGAGCCTGGAGAGCCTCTTGCCCGACACGCTGCGCGCCCTGCCCGCCGCCGCCACCGCCGCTCCTACGCCCGCCTCTGCTACGCCGCCCGGGCACCCCGGAGCAACGCCCGCCGCCGGCGCTACCGCCGCCGTCCCTGGCCCCGCGGAGGGCCCGGCCGGCGCCTCGCATCGTCCCCCCATGGAATTGGCCGCCGCGGCCGCGCTGAGATGGGCTTCCGAGCAGCCCGCCGCCGTCCTCCCGCCGCCGCCGCTCGCCAAACCAGGTAGGTGCTTATGGGGTGGGCGGGATCGCTGTCGCTGGATTAGATCCCTCGAGCGGAGCAAGAGTCGGGCGGTTTTCTCGAGGGGGCGGTTGGGTGTCCTAAAAGAACTCGGGGGTCTCTTGAACGGAAGGCAGAACCCCAGTCCGGGGTGGAGCCCAGAGCGCGGCCAGTGGGTGCTACTGCTGCGGGCCCAAGGAAGGAGCCAGGAAACCGACCACGAGGCAGGGCAATGAAAGGATCGGCGCCCCCAACTCATCAATCGACGTCAGGCTTGACAGTGGAGCACCTGGCCCTGCACGATGGGAGAAGTCCCGGAGGACTCCGCAATTAGGGCTCCGGCAAAGAGCTACCCCGATGCTCCTCCTTTCTCCGGTGCGGGAAGAGACGGGGGGGGGCGGACACAGGAACAAATATTTGGTCTCGAAGAGGCCCCAGCGAGGTGTAGGGGAGTTAGCCCTGCGTCTTTTAGGACTCCGAGCTTGGAGGGCAGGGAGGCGATCTTCTGCTCTCGCTCGTTCGCGGGCTGGGCGGCTGGGCCCGAGTTTTCCTTCGCCTCCGAACTGACTTGGAGCGCAGCCTTCTAAATCGGGAAGCCTAGGAAGCCCGTCTCCTGCGGGCGCCCCGGTCTTCTCCTCTGCTCTTCGCTTCCTTGCGGGTGAAAGCAGCCCGAGGCCAGAGCCGGTTCCACGCGCGGAGGCAGGCAGCCTGTCGACGCGTGTTTTTGTCCCGTCGACGATTCCAGCTCCACGAAGGCAGAGCAGGTGGAAGGTTGAGCGGGGAACGAGCATCTCCCCTTTGACTTGGGCCAGAAAGGGTCTCTTTGGAGGCAGCCTAATAAGCGAGGCCCCGTCTTCTCCCCTGTCTGGGGGAAGGAACTAGGCAGCGCCTCTATCCATCCCCGAAGAGCAGCGATTAGCTCTGTACCCGCCGGGATCGTTTGCAAGACTTAAGGCATCCTCTGCAGGGGAGCTTCTCGGCTTTCTCTTGGGAGATTTTAATCCCCTTCAGCGTTTCTTCAGAGGCGCGGCGCTTTCCACGGTAGAAAGGGAACAGATCCGTGTAGCAGGGTGTGATGAAGCCTGTCGATTGCTACAGGCTTAAAGGCAAGATCGCAGGTTAAGTACAGCTCTCTCGGAAGATGGAATCGGAAAAGTTTACTTCTGAGTTGGCTTCCAAAAAGCTTTTACCTGACCTCTATTCTTATCAAACCGGGAGATTATCAGCCCACGGGGTTTCTAGGTGAGAAGCAACTTGAGAGGGCTCTGAAAAGAAAGAATTAAAGCTCCCCTTTTGTATTGTGGATGGTTTTGGCCTGGTTCACCTAACAGGCAAAGCCCTGATTTCTATTGCTTAGTTTTGACTTAGACTGGCTTGTGACACCAACCAATTTAAGACAGCTTGTGATTTGTCCGAGTTGTTCAAGCTGTGGAACTACTGTGGTGGTTCCACAAGGTACATTAAAACAATTTGGGGCTTGGTGTAATGTGTGAACCTAACCTCAGTGCTTCTAGTGGGCATGGAGAAAAAAAAAATTAGCCTTGCCATCTCAGAAGCTCTTAGTTTGTTGGGTCTCTGTCATCCAGACTCCTTCTGGATGCTCTTTATGTCACTTGGCTTCTCTCAGCCAGCAGCCTGTTTTAAGTTAAGGAGAGTAATTCAGGGTTTAATAATAATAATAAAAAAAGTATGTATTTCTACTCTGAGCCCTGTCCAGTAAATCCTACTATAAAGCTGTTTATTACCCTGGTCAACAACCAATGTAGAGATATTCTATTTTATTTTCACTTCCATCAGATTTTGGGATGACATTCAATCTTCGGAAGTACTTTCCACTGTCAAAGGTTGAGGGATTCGGAAATAGGAGTGTGACTTTGTCATAGCAGGCCATAAGCCCTTCTTAAAAAGGCTTTGCAATGTCCTGCTTTGTATTAAATATTAAGAGCGGTTCTTGACTTCTCTTTCTGGAACCTGGGCTCCTAAATAGCTATGAAAACCATCTTTAAAAAGATTCTTAGGAAGACACCAGGTTTTCCACAGATCTGTGTTTTTTTTGTTTTTTTTACTGGAGTCATCTTTGAGGTCACCTCTGAAAGGAAGCATAGAGTGGAAGCCCCTGGACCCTTTGGGGAGTTACTCTGTAGGTTTAAAGACAGCTTTACTCCCAAGCAAGGCGTGCTTTGAAAATCTGCTTGAGAACAATATTCATGACTGCATTTCCTCTTTCATCAACCTCGAACTTGAAAGTTCCCTTAAAACTATCAGACAACAATAATCAGTCCCATTTAGCTGCATCATATATCTGGAAAAATCAGAATGGATCCACTTCACAGATGGCATTTATAGAAAGCTTAAAAAAAAGTTTCTTCTCCTATTGCAGAAACTTGGTGGAAACAGAAAATCAGTCCGTGGACAATTAAAAAAAGATATATAGAAATTAAAGTCTAAAAGAAACGGACATTTGCCAAGTCTTACTAAATCCTGTGGGAAAGTTGGTTAGTTGATACTCATGAGCCTGGAAAAATCCAAATATTTTACATTTGGTCCTGCAATGGGTTAGTAAACTTGTTTCCTACCTTAACAGCTCCTTCTGATATCATATACGGTAAGCCACAGTTTATGTAAACATGATTTGCTTATCTATTAAATACACTGTAATTACTTGAGTAGACACCAGAGGTTTTCTACAGTGGGAATTTTGAGCATTAGCTTCATCTAATCTCTTCTTATTTCTCTCTTTTTTGAAAAAAAAATCATGAAAATAAATATCTTTTTCTGCTGATTAGAGTGTTATAAGAATATATGAACCAAAATGAATATTTCAATGAAGTCATCCTGATGCTAACTTTTAATTGCAAAGCAACTCTAGTCCTTTTTCCTATTGTCTTTCTAACATTGATCCTGGCTCATCCATGTTTTCAGGAAAGCATAGAAGGCATATAAAAGAATCTAAACTGCAACTTTATTCTCATGCTTTCCTGGGAGTGATGCTTGTTAATCTCAGTGGATCTTTTGAGTTGACACTGTGGAGCTGGCTGACATTAAGTAGGCAAGAAAAGAAAGAGAAAATAGATGAAAAGAAGAAGCAGGATAAGGCTGTAATAGTTAATTGCAATTTTGAGGGTAGCCTCTCATTATTACACATCTGAATTAATTATTGCATTTACTGTTTAATCTCTCATTTTATGCTTTTAAATAAAAAAAATGAAATTGAGCTCAGGCTCTATCAATATAAACAAGGACTAAAGTTTGAAAAAAAGATAAAATAACAAGAGAGAATAGAGAAATATAGCCAACTCAGTAGTGAGGATTGAAACCATCCTTTTCTCTAGATAATTGCAGTGAGAAAGTGTTAGATCCTCAAAAGCTTTTCCAGCAGTAGCCATAGAGTAGGCCCTATCAGGTCCACAAGAAAGATCCCCCCCACTTCATTTAGTACCACCATCCCAAACTCTCAGTGTCCACCTGGAAGGATTTTTTTTGGACTCCACAGCAACTTCTTTTGCTGACTTGAGAAACCCACCCTTAGTCCAGAAACACACTTTTGTATCTGGGTTTGTTTGTTTGTTTGTTTGGAGGGAAAGTAACAGGGAGAGAGTGGGCTGTAAAAGTGCCAAGCCTTAAACTGTCTACTGTTGACCTTACCCCATTCCTAAGAGGTCTGTAAGGGGCGTGCATAAGTGCACCAGCGTGCCTACTGTCCCTGTCCTAATATTCCTTTTTACTTACTCTTTTCATGTATTCAAATTATGTTTATACTTTTACCTATTATATATGCTTGACAAATAAACTTATGATTATGAATATGATTAATGCCACTGCTAGGTCGGACTGGGACTGCGGAGGAAGGAATACCCCCTCCCAAACCCCAAATTTTAAATCATACCAGTCAAACTATGGTAGGTTTTTCAAGAAAGCAGTAGGTCGAGACTGCTATCAGAAGGTGGGATGCTTTTTTAAAATCCCACTTCCATTATTCTGGGCCTATGTTAAAGACGTGAGGTTCTTTCCGGGTATTTTCGTCCGCCTTCTGGGGAGACAATGAAGCGATGAAGGAGACCCGACTGGATTTACACAAGGCCCTAATCTATTAACCAGGGTCTGGTGGATGAACGGCGATGGGTTCAGGCGGCGTTAACCCCGAGATGACTGTCTGCAAAATGGGAGCGCGCAAATCCTGTGTCTGAGCCGCCGGTGCAACCGAGTCCTGCCCGGCCTGGTTTGGCGACACCCCACCCCAGCGATCCCAACCGACTCCCAAGCCTTAGGAGGAGCCGGCACGGATCTCAACCTTCTTCGTTTGGCTAAAGCCCATCATTGAAGAGAAGCGTTCCCGCCGCTGAGTGGAACTTGTCGAGGCAAGGATTCCGTTCCCAGGTTCCTCAGACAAAGCGGGGCTGGGAATGTTGGGTTTGGAGTCGCAGCTGAAAGAGGCGATGGGATTGGACGGGAGTCACACGTTGCCGAGCGTAAACGACCTTCCTCAAGGTGTTTGTTGGCTTCTGGTGAAGACTCGGAGCTGGGGCACCCCTTTGGCCAGCACCGTCCCCAAAGTCCTCTGATTTCGGCCCTTTCTGCGCAAGGAGAAGGTAATCCGTAGGTGGCCAGATTCACGCCTCTCCTGGAATCGGAAGTATGTTGGTCCGTGTTCCCACAACCTGCGAAATAATGAACCGCTCTTAACTTGGTCTTGGTATGGTATTTCAAGTCAGGCGTCGTGTGGTTGCCTAGCGTTGGCTTGGGCAATATATGAATGAAAACCCTCGATTTTGGAACGCGGTAAACCAGGGTTAAGGAAAGTAGGGCTCATGAGTGAACCAAGCTAATGGTTCTACTTGGAGAGCTACAGGCTCGCTGCCAAGTCGCTGGCGTCCCATTCCGATTATATACAGGTGGATCTACGCCGCGCTCTGGCCTCGGTGACTTGCAAACCGAGTTATTACATTTACACAAAATGCTCCATTTGTTCAGAGGTGGGCGGCAGGGAAAGGTTTCTTAGCGCGCTGACAAAGCTCTTTTGGTGAGTTTATGATTTCAAAGAATAGATTGATTAACTGACCAGGTTAAACATCATCATGTACTCTTTCCTTACTCGTGGGTGCGTTTGGAGGGCTGCGGATATCTGGAGTTTAAATTTGGGACCCCGAGCCACACGCCGCCTCTCCCTCGCAGTCCATTTCGAAATCTTTTCTCTGCCGCAAACCTCTTTGCAAGCCGTTACTGTAGTTAATTTTGTACAAAGATTAAGGTAGGGAAGGTGGAAGCAAGAGTAGCTGGACTCCCCCCCCCACTCTCTCTTTCATTCTCTCTCTCTCTCTCTCTCTAGACTCGGTCTCTTTTTCGCTCTCGTAGGGGACAAAACGCGGAAAGGCACTTCTTCAGATGGTAGTTTACCACATTTAGGCTGTCTGTGGCAGCCTAAATGTGTTCCCAGCGTCTCTTCCTCCTGTCCTCCTCCTCCTGTCGAGAGGAGAAGCCCGAAGCAGGAGCTCCCCCCGCGCCCCGAACCAGTCCCGGGAGACCTCGGAAATGTTGCTGGCCCTTTTCCAAAAATTGAGCTGCGGATCGGTCGTTTTCATCCATGAAAACCAAAACCCCAAAAGGCGATGTTCCCCATAATTTGTGTGTGTGCAAATTCTATCTTACCCCAGAATATTTGTTCCGAGTCATTCCAGTTCGAGGTTGAGCTTCTGCGTAAACTAATTGTCCGGATTAGGAAGATTTGGACCAAGGCCTCCTTTTCCCGCTTTCCGATCCTGCCCAGCCTGATCTTCAGTTCCGGGCTGTGGATCGGTCTGCCGCGCATCTCTGTCCGTTAGACAGACAAGCCAAAGAAACTGCACCTTATCTCTAAATAGTCACCATATAGACTCTGGGGAATGATGATTCCTGCCAGGTTTCTTTTCTCCCCAACTCTGAACAGATCCCAGCAATTGTAATTCCCACTCCCGCCCTTTAATAAACTATGGAATCTAGGCAAAACGGTTGTCTTTTGAAGACTCCTATAACTTGAACTTCTGTGCAAAATTTGAAGTAAATACTGGAGCATACGAGAACTCAAATTGTTAACCCAAAATCTGTATCTACATCTGATTCTTTCATTTATGCCTTTCTGATATTCTGCCTCCTCCACCTCCCCAGTAAAAACGGATTTAGGTGCTGTGGGAGGCCTTCAAATTAGCCAGTGTAACATTTTGATTGCAGAAAATAGGACATTTTGGGGAAAAAAATATATGGAGTTCAGAGGTGACATATTCGGGGGATTCTCTCCCTCCCCCCCCCTCTTTCCCTTTCTCTCCCCCCCCCACATCATTTCCAAAGAGGAATTTGGAAAAGGGATGAGCAACTATGGCCCCTTTATGACCTGAGGACTTCAACCCCCAGAATTCCTGAGCCAGACTCCTGGGAGTTGAAGTCCACAGGTGGTAAAGTTGCCATAGTCGCCACTCCTGGTTTGGAGCCTCCATTTAATCTTTTATAAAAAGTGTTATGGTAAGCTAAGACTCCATTCTGGACATACTAATGGGGGGGGGAGATTGCAGTGCTGTGGGCTTTACCTGGGAACAGTCTCATGGGACTCAACAGACTGAACCCACCTGCACAGAATTGTTGCAGTTTCCTTTATTTTGATTAGGCTACTTCCTGAGCAAGCAAACAGCCCCACTGCACATTTTTAGGAATTTAAATTCTGTTGCAAATGTCCATAATTTGAAGGTGCATATTTACTTCAATAGACTTTGGTGGTGGTTTTTTCATTAAAATGGAAGAACTTGGATTTGACAATTGCACAATATCTGTTTGCACACAAGCGGGCAAGACTTGCTCCTTGCCAGCATCAGACTCTTCTGGATGTCAACCTTTTCCCATCAAATGTTTCCTTGCTCTTTGGGGCAATAGTGTGGATAGAATTCTGGGCATTGTATTTTCAGCTTCATATTGAAGCATCTTTTCCTACTAGAAATAGTTTCTCCGTTCTTAGCTCCGAACCCTTCACTAAGGTTTTTAATATTTGCCATTCTTGTTATTTTTACTTTCTGGGCGAGGAGACCTGGTCTTTCTTTATATTTCTTTTTGCATTTCCTGAGGGATTTTTTTTTTACTGAATTTAATGGAGGGAGGAATTTTAATTAATGGCAAACAATATTTGGCAGCTATGTGTATGTATTGATTTCCCTCACCATTAAGGGAGAGGTTGTAACCTGGGTAGTGAAGAAGATCCTGTCCTACTGCTGGAGGTTAAGAAGGGAGCTATTAAAGTAGTTTTGTAGTCTTAGAAGTGACATCCTTTTCCAGAAAGCAAATGTAGCTAGCATTTCTCTTCTGGTTTTCCCTAGCTAAAATCAAGGGAAATAATATATTAGGAAATTTTCCAGGTGATGGTATATTGTTATACTGTTGCTTCAGAATCAGTTAATATTGTAATTCTTAGCTGCATTTCTCTTGAAATAGGTCTCTGCCTTTCCCAGTAGACATAAATGGGAAGAGGATAATTTGGAACAAATTGGCAGTTTAAAAACCTAGTTTATTCCTGCTCCTAGATATCAGTGACCATATTTATCTTATCACCTTATCATCAACCATGATAAGTGCCATACACAAGACGGATTACACAAAATACTTCAGTTCAACTTCAAACCTTACTCAAAAAGAAAAGTATGTAAAACAATTCCCTTAGCATTTGGGTGGGTTATTTTGATTTCATTGATTTCATTAAATGGGTGAAGATTCCCTGACACAATCCTTAAGAACAGAGAATCTGTAAGAGCAGAATCCTTAGAGAATTAGAATTAGTAGAAAGTAATTAGTGAGATGACATAAAAATATTTGCTTTGATCAAAGCTTTACTAGCTGTACCATGATACTTAGTTCTATGGAACATTTATTACAATTGCAGTGAAAATGCATTCCGTAATCCTAGGAATAGTTAAGAATTCTCCTTTCTCAATTCCAAAGAAGTCGATTACCACTGTAATCATGCTGGCTAATAGCCAGCTGGAGGCCAGCCTGTTGCCCTGGGAGAAATGTAAGCACATGTTGAAATCAATGAGATTTAAATGCTCATAGCTTTGATGGGTACATATGTATGACGTGTTAGTTTTCAGTTCCCTGCCAAGTTATCTCTGTCTGTACTCATCCTCCACTTAGGTTGTTGTCTTTGCAAGATTGTCTCTAGTGCCGTGTTCCTTGATTCATTGGATGGTTCCCATGGTTTCTGTTAGTGGATACCTAAACATCGTGTGAGGTTGTGGTCTTAACATGTTGTGTGTGGGCAACATTCCTGGTCATGAGAGGTTTGAGGGCTGCATTGATTTCTCTATTGCTTGAGGAAACAGGCTGCCTTGTCTGACTCTTCTTCAAAGCTTATAAATCTGAGAGGGAGAAGCACACAATTTTTGCCCCACTGATGTATGAACCTCCCAGTTTAAAAGATTACAGTAATCACCAGAGGACAGTGTAAATCGAATTGGGTAGCAATAACTTTTGGAGTAGGTCAGGCTCAAGTGAAATGTTACCAGGCAACAGGCATTTTCTTTACCAAATACAATCAAAGCGCATTGATGAGAAATTCTTCCCTGCCAGCTAGTCAGCACTTTTCTGCTTAACGGCTTAGGAGAAGGGAGGAGGACATCTCCATCCGTCAAAGATCCCTGCACACTCCAGTGGGCTAGGCTGCTGCTGCTGCTGTGAGATGATGGATGGTCCTTTTTGGCCAGGCTCCAACTAGAGATCCAGCTTCTCCAAGTTCTTTTACATGTTTTGCAAGAATTTCTGACCGGGTTCAGACACCATGCTAAACCATGGCAGGCCTAAGTGTGGATTATTGAATAAACTACAATAGGCTGGATTTACAGAATAAATTAAGATGGAAACATGGATTATAAATCACAATGACTGGGTTCACATGACACATAAAGCCAAAATCAAATAAACAACAGATATGTTTATATCAGGGTTGTCCAAGCTTGGAAACTTTTAAAACCTGTGGATTTGGCTGGCTGGGGAATTAATAGAATCCATAGAATTCTAGGAATTAAAGTCCACGGGTGTTAAAGATGCCAAGATTGGACACCCTGGTTTACACCATCTGTGCATATATTCTACATAAATAATCATTCTCAGAAGGAAAATAATTGTTGAGTTAAGTTACCTAAAACAGCAAATAAAGTCCTCATTAATTTAAATTGATGTAAATATTTAGCATTATTCAAATGCCCATGTTTGAGTGACTTATTGTATACATCTTTTCAGGTAGTCTGAATGAAAAGGGATGATCTGGTTCTCTGTAGGAGACTGCTGGGGACATGGACTAAGCTTCAAGCTACTTTTGGGGATTTCAAAAACTTGATATGAATCCACTTGCTCAGTTTTAGCAATGTAAAATTAAACCAGTTACACATGTGAATTAAAGTCATGTGTGGATTCAGCAGGCGAGATGGATTCTTGAAGGAAAAAAAGAGATCATATCTGAGATTTGAACCAACACTTAGGATGACTTGTAATTGTAATGTAGGCTTAACAATATAGGATACAATTTGATAAGCAGATCTGGAATTCTTGTTAAATTCTGTTGTTCGGATAGCAAAATAATGTACAAATGTGAATATTTTCAAAGCAATGTTAATTGAATCCTAACACACAAAATCTTCACCTGAAAGATTTGGCATTTTAAAACTGTAATAAAATATTTCTTCTTGAATTCCATTTAGGTTTGGTTCTATCTATTGAAACATGAGCATTAATACACTCTGCTGTAAAAAATTGGCAATTCAGATGAAATATTTATTTTGTCTTGGTTACAAATGTGCTAGAACAAGCATGCCTATTTACTTTTCAAAAACTATTTTGGTTACAACCTTCTCTACTTATCTTTCTCCTCCCACTTACTTTAAATAAATAAATTAAAAAGATATCTATTTGTAAAAATGATAGATGTACTGAATCTCCAGATCATTTTTATATAAAATTAAATTTTAAATCGTAAACTACTTAGAAGCAGTCTCTAGAATGTTTAGAATAAGTTGCCTGAAGGGATTACAGGTGAGGGAAAGAGGAATTGATATATTAACGCTTTTAGGATTTACATGTAGTTAAGATTATGATATAAAGTGTATAATTTATATTTATTCATGTAATAGATTTGTATCCTGGTGGGTATTTTCTTATTATACCTAATAAGCAAGGTATTTTTCCTTGCTTATTAATTTCTGGGTTCTGATAGTTTTTGTGCCTGCCACAAGTGAGTGGAGCCTCAGCAAACTACATGAGACTGAATATTCAGATCAAAAAAGGTTGCCTACCCCAGTCTAGTGTGTAAAAACAGGTGTATTTCAGATAGCTCGTACTTCTTTTGTGCTATTTCTTGCTTACTTTATTTTAGAAAAGAGTCCAAGATTATAGGCTAATACGAAGGAGTGTCTAGGAAAACATGCTACAGGACATTTCATTCAACAGAACCCATTCATGTTGTTTGTGGTTTTCTCACAAAGAGGTGTGGCTTGGTGAACTGCACAGAGAAATCAAATACAGGCAAAGTTCAGGATTAGTGTGTAATCTTAATTTATCTGGCTGATTTTTGTTTTGCTTTGTGGTTTTATTTTATTTTATTTTATTTTATTATTTATTATTTATTATACCACCAAGTCATGTAATTGAGGATAAAAGAAATTGCAAATTAGTCAAGGAGATTGTTTTTTAAAAAACACTATTTCATAATTAATCCTAGCAGACAAGAAAAGGCAATCATAAATCAACAGAACTCTAGCCCTTACTAATACCAATTTGGTATTAAACAATACAGAAACTTTTGAATATTTAAGAGTTCTTCATCAGACAAGCTTTCTGGAAGGAAAAATCTTACTTTAGCTGTCTTTTTCTCCTTCCTTCACCTTTGGTGAACCATGATGAGGTTTCAGAAATGTGGAACAATTATTTTGGAAATTAATAAAGATGACAGCATACATGTTTTCCAGACAGGATACTTCAAGGTGGCCTTTGATCTATGTTTTGACAACAGTGACCAAAGTTTTAAGATTCTCTTCAGGATTTAGTGATGGCTGATTAATAGAGTACTTTATCACAGCGATGCCATGGACCCACAAATAAATAATACTTTTTTCTCAGTTGACTTTGACTAAAAGAAAAACTATAATTCCTGTGAAAGCCATTTGGTGTTTATGAATTACAGATTCTAGTCTGCCTCAGTGCTTTTTCATAAATGAACTAAAAATGGTTCACTGATACAGTTGGTTTATTCTTAGTTATATAATTGTATGAACATACAATATTGTAGTGGTGTAATAGGTAAGTGATCTACAACAAGAGTTATGGGAAGTAGCAAATGGGGACATGATTTCATTATTTTCAATTCCAATTCATTTGTGACTGTGGTCTGTGGTACAAGCAAAGCGTGATAGCTAGAAAATAAATAAAAGGGCCAAAGTAATTATAAATGGATTAAATAAGCCAATATCCTGTCTCTGTTATAAATCAATGCCTTTTTAATGCTAGTAATCTATAATAATAATAATAATAACAACAACAACAACAACAACAACAATAATAATAACTTTATTGTCATTGTACGTATATACACAGTATACCCATACAACGAAATTCACTTAGCACCCAAAGACCAGGTCCAACACACATAACAATCCCCAAACACCCCCCCACCCACACACCCCCACCACAAATTCCCCACCCCTAAACCACCCAAACATCCACACATCAGACCAAGTAATGCTGTCCAACAGCTCACTGATGGTGGCTCTTTAGTTCATTGTTGAGTGCAATTATAGCTCTGGGATAAAAACTATTCAGAAGACGTGTGGTCCGAGTTTTAATTGTTCTGTATCTTCTGCCAGAAGGCAATAGTCCAAAAAGATTGTAAGCAGGATGGGAAGAGTCTCTGAGAATGTTATGCAACTTCCTCAAACAGCGAGATTCGAAGATGTCGTCCAGGGCTGGTAGCTGGAGCCAATTTATTTATAATCTCAAGGATTCAGTGCTTGTAATACTTAAAAAATGTACACATAAATGATAAGGTCTTTGTTCTCAGTGGCATAACAAATCTGCCCTCTGTTTTATAGACATGACAGAAGAAGGACTGGGTGACGTCAGTGGAGGAGACAGTACTGAGGCCTACAGTGACAAAGATACAGACCAAAGGAGTTCCCCAGAGGTGACCAAGACCAAGAGCAGCTTCACTCCTGAGAGCCCTGAAATAGTTTCCGTTGATGAGGGTGGTTACGCAGTCCAGAAAAACAGTGGGAGCACTGACAGCAGACCAGAGAGCCCTAAGTATCAACCGGAACAGAACCATTTCTTGATTGAAGGTCCATCAGGGACAGTTTCTCTGCCGTTTGGCTTAAAAGCCAACCGGCCACCCCTTGAAGTGTTAAAGAAAATATTCCCTAACCAAAAGCCAACTGTGCTTGAATTAATCTTGAAAGGCTGTGGGGGTGACCTGGTGAGTGCTGTTGAGGTCCTCCTGTCAAGCAGATCCTCCCTAGCGGGAGGAGACAGAACTTCTGCAGAATCAGAAGGCCTGGTTTTGCCTTCAAACGGGCACCTCTTTGAACACACTCTGAGCTCCTATCCTATTTCCTCTTCAAAATGGTCAGTAGGGTCTGCTTTTCGAGTCCCAGACACACTGAGGTTTTCTGCAGATACTAGTAATGTTGTACCAAATCCATTGGCTGTTCCGTTACAGCATCCTTTCCCACAACCTCCTCGGTATCCACTGATGTTGAGGAATACTTTGGCAAGAAACCAATCAAGTCCATTTCTACCCAATGATGTTACTTTGTGGAACACCATGACTCTTCAGCAGCAGTATCAGCTGAGGTCTCAGTATGTCAGCCCCTTCTCTGCTAATTCTGCCACGGTCTTCCGAAGTTCTCCTGTCCTTCCCACACGCCCATCAGAGGATCCCAGAATCTCACTTCAAGAGGACGGATGCCCAATTGTGGCAAAGCAACCCATTTATACAGAAGATGACTATGATGAAAGATCTGATTCCTCAGATTCTAGAATATTAAACACATCTTCCTAATATGTTTATTTGCCATGACATTTTTCAATGTAACAGAAATGCTGGACTTCAGACAAAAGAAACAGTGGGTCATATATCTACAGGAAAAAAGTGACTCTGCTTGTTACTATTGTAAGCAATAAAGACATAATTTATTTTATTTCTTGCACTTCACTGAAAAATGCCAAATGGTTACTATTACATGGCTTTAGTGCTGAATGTTACTACTGGAAAAAAAATTTAAACACACATGTAAGAAACTGTGGGGTATTGTAAAACATTTAAAGAAGAGCAAATATGTCTTATCTTTTACACCACTGGGAATGTTGATATTGTCTTGAATGCAGTGTTCAACAAAAGGACTCCTCAGGATAAATAAGCAACTAAAAAGCAAATAATTAAATAGCAAGAGGACTAAGCAGTGACCTTGCTGACTTTATGGCCATCGCTGTCTTGGTGTTATACCCATGAGTCATAAAAAGACTAAGAATGAACTGCCCACATGTGATTCTAGCTGAGATACTTTTTGGAGGCACCATAAATCCTATGCTTTTCACATGGCTTGATGAAACAATGTTATAGCATCAATGTAAAGTAAATACAGCTGTAAGTTGCATGAAACTGTCTTGTGAAAAAAATGAACACATTAATTAAAATTGTCAGATTAATGTAGCATGCTAAGGACTCTGGGGAAAAATAAACTCTATGCTGATCTTGATTTTTACCTGTCATCTATATCTGGAGAAAGTCAGCTTGGCTTTATAGATATGTTGTCCTGAATGGAATTTTAGGTTCTCTTGCCCTGAACATGAGGTTGTAAATATAACTGATGGAGGTAAGTAACGTTTGAGACATATAATCTAATATAAGCAGAGGAAGTATATTTACATTAAAACAAGAAATACATTTATACAAATGCAGTCACATATGTTGGTGATAGTTATTGTTTTTGGGCTTTCCAAAAACTGTTTACCTTTTTCATTTCTCTAAATTCATTGGATTTTCTTGGAAAAATTTGTCTGAAACTATCCCAATTCCTATTTGGAGTCTCCTATGAATATGTAAAAAGAATATGGCCAAATGGTAAGTTTGGGAGGAGGTAAACTCAGGTAGTTGCTGCAGTGTGATGAAACAATGCATACATTTATAACATGCCTTTTATCTTCTTTTATTTTTCAGCTAAGGGATACCCTACCTCACATCTAGCTGTTGAGAAGCAGATAGCTTTATAGAGAAGAAAGGATTCAGGAAAAAAGAAACATTGAAATTATGAATACAACTTTTTTCAGGAAGTATAAAGGCTAGTGATGCGCAAAAGAAAATTAATTTTAGTAATTTTAAGTCTGTGACAGAAATTATTTAAAGCCATCTACTGCTAAAAGCCTGCAGTGTTTTCTCTTCCATTATGGTAGGTACCTAAACTACACAGGGTCAAAAGAGAAAGAGGATTAAGCTGAGAAAGGCAGGTAGTGAAAAAGCTCCTAAAAATATGAGAATCCTGGGAGTTGTAGTTTCAACAACCCAGAAATCACCAGATTTGGGAAGGATAGCTTATTACATTAAAAGTTTATAATATCCCTACATGATTATTATTTGGAACTGTTGTCCTGAAATCAATCAATATTTCTGTGATGGGCACTGTAATCTCTGGACTACACTTTCCAGATAAAAATAAGTGCAATTCCTGTTGATGCTATCTGCTGTATTATTGTTGTGATTCAGATTATAAGGTATAACCTTTTCTAACAAAGTTGAAACAGTATAATTTATTTTCCATGGTTTTAACCTTAAAAATGGAATTGGAGTATAAATAAATGACGGTGTACCATAAGCCATAGTTAATGTCTGCACAGAAATTGCTGAAAATTTGGTCTGCTTCTTGCTTCAGTAACAGAGCATGGCTTAGAATCATTAACGTATTCCATTTCATAATAATTCAACATAGAGTGAGAAAGAATGAATACTCACTGCTTTAAGTGCTCAAATTGAGTAGAAAGATAAGCTATAAAAAGCAAATATATCACATTTTGCTTCACACAGTCTCTGACAACAAGAAATAGCTAGAGTGAAACACCTGTGTCATCAATGATCATCTAAGGATTCTGAAAAAAATGGTTGCATTTCACCTTCATGGGAGCCAAAATAAAATTATTGACAAAGCAATTTAATAGCAGAAACTAAAATAAAGATCAAAGGGGAAAAAGGCTAAACTTAATAAAAACATATTGTGTTTTTAAAATACAGTAGAGAAGAACCATGAGGATTTTCTATTTTGTATTTTTGAAACCTTTTTTTAAGTCAGTTAAAACTACAATCCACAACTTTCTGCTGCTTTTGGAAATGATACAAAAAAATGCACCTGTGTGATCCATGGAAGCAAGGTAATTCTTGATAGAAAAACAATACAGGGTCCCAGGTTGAATGGGTCTGTCCCATCTCTGAAATGCAAGTGGACCAAATCCTATTCTTTAGCAGTTGATTCTTCTCTCCCAGTTCCCAGCTTCACAGGACCTATACAGATAGTCCTGACTTTTTACCCTAAGGCAGGGGTCGGCAACCTTAAACACTCAGAGCCATTTGCGCCCGTTTCCCACAGAAAACACCGGAAGCCACAAAACCCTTTTGACATCTAAAATGAAGATAACACTGCATATATCATTTTTAACCTTTATGCTATGTATAAAAAAATGATAGTGTGTTGCATTTATGAAATCAATGAACTGCTACAAAGAAAACAATTTTTTATTTCTGCATGCAACAAAAACATTTTGAACTCCGAAAAAAAAAGACGCTGGGTTGAAGGTTACTTTCAAATAAAATAAATGTCTATTCCAGTCCTCCTCATATTTATGAAATAAAAAGCCAAACTTAAATTATCCACCTGCAGCAAACCAAAAATGCCATCTGTTTCTGTGTGCCGTCATCCTTTTATCGCGTGTACTGAAGGGTTAATGTGATTTTTACTCCTGAACCTCAGCGCGTAGCGTCTGCACATCAGGGGCTGTAAGACGTCACCTTTTCTTGGATTTATCCATGGTTGGCTGACCGGGGATTGAAAAGTTCAATAAATTACATGCCGGCAGGTGTCACACATTGGTGGTTATGACACATATTTTGAGCGACAGGGAGCCGCAGCAGTCGGATGAAAGAGCCACATATGGCTCCAGAGCCACGGGTTGCCGACCCCTGCCCTAAGGGGAAGAAACAAAAAATTGTTGCTATTTTTTCCTGGCTTGCAGACATTTTACTATGTAAGAGAGCCAGTGTGGCCCAATGATTAAGGCACCAGGCTAGAAAACAGGAGACAGTTCAAGTCTCACTTCAGCCATGAAAGCCAGCTGGGTGACTGGGCCAATCACTCCTTCTCAGTCCTGCCCACTTCACAGGGCTGTGGTTGTGGGGAAAATAGGAGGAGGAAGGTTTGTTGGATATGCTTGCCACCTAGAGTTATTTATATATATAATAAAGGTGGAATAACAAACAAACTAATAATATGAGAAGATCTAAGTTTCTAAGTCTCCAACTGTAAAGGATGCGGTAGCAGATGAGGAGAAACATCTCTGTCCATCTCAGGAGACTTTTAGCCTGCCACAATAAATCAGGCCTCCAACCAGACAGTTATATAGAACTGCAGTCTTCAGAATTCCCAAACACTATAGCCGAAACTGGAAGCCAGGCCCTATCACACCTGGCTGGACAAGCTGAATTAGATGTAATGGGCAAAGAGTCAGTCCTCAGATAAGGCATGAAATTTTTATATTTCTTCTTTTCATGCTTGATATCTAAAGCAAAAAAAAAAAAAAACTCTATAGAATTCTTACAAGTCCTTACAAGGTCTACAGTGGTACCTGTAGAATAGGAGTGTCCAATATATGGACTTAAACTCCCAGAATTCCCCAACCAGCATGGCTGGCTGGGGAATTCCGTAAGGTGAAATCCACAGTCTTAAAGTTGCAAAATTTGGACACCCTTGCTGTAGAATATCTGATGAGCTAACAGGTTTGATTCACATTTGCTTCAGTATTCTAAAATATGAGCTTGATTCTTATATCCTATTATATCATTTCAATGATTCCAATTTGATGTACTTTGGCAGACATAAGAGAAAAAAAAAATTGATGCTAGATTAATATATTAATTTTTAAATTGAAGCAATCAATTGAGGTTTGAAAAATGAGATCAATTCTTCAATTTTAATGGGATGCTGGAGATAGCCATTAGAGAGAAAATTGTTTGCGAATGCATTGATATGCCAAATTCCAATTCTAATGGATGCATAATTCTAAACATCATATGCCCTTTTCTTATAATGAATTCATTGATGGGAAAATTTTAATACTATCTCAAGATTCTTGGTCAATAGAGAAAACAACTTATAAGTTATTTGTTAATATCTTCTTTGAACAGATTTAATATATTGTGGCTTAGCAAATACATTAATACCTGTTTGAACGATTGTGAACTCTGCCAATGTAACTGCCATCATGTATTACAAGCTACCACTGATGCTACCAACAATGGATCTGCCTGTTACCTGTTTTCATAATAGATACAATGGTTACAAGTTCTGTTCACAAACGTTATTATTACTTGGCCATGAAGATTTTATATTTGATTTTGACTGGTAAATGCTTTGTTTTTCTTACATCTTAATAGTAAGATGCTTAATCCAAGATAATTATAACTGATATTACAATAAACAGTATTCCCAACCTGATGTAATGGTATCATTCAGATACTTTAGGTAAAGAATTCTGTAAGTTGTAGTTCCCCAAAATCCAAATGGACAAAAGCAGGATGGAGAAGGTTGGCATTAATTGTTGGCAGCCATAAAGCATTTTAGGCAACTTCTCCTTCTGAAAGTATGTATTGCTAGCACTTGGACTGGAAACAAGTTCTGTCAATAGCCAAAACATGTCAAGGTAGACTTGATCTTCTACCATAGCTGATACACTCAAGAATCAAAGGATTATTCAGATCTTCAAGGAAGTCCTTAATATTAGAGTATTAAAGAGTCTAAAACCAGTCAAGTGATTCTCCTTGCCTTTCCAATTTCTAGAAGCCTTGTAGTAAGGCTTCTTAATGTTTACTTCTGCTGGCTATCCTTCTCCCTTTGTCTTATTCTCCAGATTAACTGGTGGTAGCCTTTGAAATTGCTAGGTATTCATATCTGCAATCCTACAAGTCAGCATTTCAGTATGCTGATTTATATGCATTATTCTCACAATTATTTCGTATTCTGCTATTTTTAATCTTGAAAAGAAAATGCCTTCTCTCTTTGATGATACTGGTAGCAGGAGTAAACTGTTTTGATCACTGATCAAATTATGATATTCATACACGCGTAATTCATCAATTAGAATGGCTTCCTTAATTTTCAATTTTTGTTAATTTTTTTCAGTAAGAAGCACTACATTCTTAACTCCATTCATCCCATTCATTACATTATTGAAATTCTTTGAAACGATGACTTTTTTTTCTATATTTGGGAACAGTTAAGTGGCTTAAAGCACCAGCTAAGACCTTGCATAATATACTGAGTCATGATCTCATCATTCAACTTTAAGCATTGGAGCCTTAACCACTTGGCAATTGTACAACTGCACAGGAACGAAAAGAAAATGCAGAAAATCACACTCTTCATTTCACTGAACCATTCATTTAGTGAGCGTTTGAAGTTACAGAGGCACTGAAAAAAGTGACTTTTGACCATTTTTCACATGACTGTTGCAGCATCCCCATGGTCATGTGATCAGAATACAGGGGCTTGCCAAACAACATGTATTTATGACAGTTACACTCTTCTAGGGTGAAGTTATCACCCAGTTTCTGACAAGCAAGGTCAATGGGGGAAGCTCGATTTGCTTAACGATCGCGTGATTCATTTAACAGCTGCGGTGGTTTGCTTTACTGTGGCAAAAAAAAAAAAAAAAACTGAGGCAAAACTCACTTTGCCTTGGACTCAGTTGTGGTCATAAATTGAGGACTATCTGTATTTAAAAAGAAAAATCTAGAAAGCAATTGGATTAGAATTCTAACCAGATACCATCTATTTCTATCTTTTAAATGTTAGTTTGTGGTGTATGGTTAGTAGTTCACACTATGACCCATAAAATTACATACATCCTACTACTATATTCTATCCCTGAAAGCTGCAGACGAACATTTATTGAGTTTTCATTGTCCTGAGTTCAGGTAAAATCCAGAGATCCTAAATTAGTCCAAGCAAGCTTCTGTTTTTTGCTTTCTATGCATTAGCACTCTGATCCAAAGCACTGAAAATGACTTCATTTCTCTTTTTTAAAAATCACCCTGGTCTGTGTTGTCTAAGACAATTCTTCTGTGATTTCCCATCCCAAAGTCCTTCAAGATGCAGATGGAGAATGACTACAAAGAGAGAGAATGCATTCCAAACTCACCTCAACTGAGTTTTCCCTAATTGTAGCCCCTCTAGATAGCTAGGATGCAACTTCTAAATTTCCAAGCACTGTTTCATTAACATAAAGCATTTGCAAACTAGAATAGAGTGGAATGGAATGGAATAAGAAAGAATAGAATGGAGTGGAGTGGAGTGGAGTGGAGTGGAGTGGAGTGGAGTGGAGTGGAGTGGAGTGGAGTGGAGTAGAGTAGAGTAGAGTAGAGTAGAGTAGAGTAGAGTAGAGTAGAGTAGAGTAGAGTAGAATAGAATGCAGTGCAGTGCAGTGCAATGCAATGCAATGCAATGCAATGCAATACAATGCAATAGGATTTATTGGCCAAGTGATAGGACACACAAAGAACTTGTTTCTGGTGCATAAGCTCTCAGTATACATACAAGCAACAAAGTGATAAATCATAAAGCATAAGATACAATCATAAATCATAAGATACAGCCAACAAAGTGATAGTCATAATATACCAATAGGAGTAGGTAATAGGAAAGGTGAGAAGGATAATAGTAATACAGGTCTACTACATGGGTAAATATCCTTTGGCATAAGACAGTGCTGTGGGAATTAGGTGTTTAGCAGAGTGATGGTATGGGGGAAAATCCTGTCTTTGTGTCTAGTTGTTTTGGCATGCAATGTCCTATAGCAGCGTCTTGAGAGGAGTGGTTGAAACAATTTATATCCAGGATGTGAGTGGTCTGTAGATACTTTCTCAGCCATTTTTCTGAACTGTGAAGTATACAGGTCCTCAACGGAAGGCAGGCTGATTGTAATTGTTTTTTCTGTAGTCCTAACTATCGACTGAAGTTTGCACCTGTCCTGTTCGGTTGCTGTACCAAACCAGACAGTTACAGAAATACAAATGACAGACTCAATAATTACTCTGTAGAACTGTATCAGTAGCTCCTTAGGCAGTAGTTTACTTCAGAGGTTATTCTCCCTAGATTCATTTTAGCTTCATCCCGGATTAGTTCTGCTTAATATTTTATATTTCTTTTCAAGGTTCCCAGTCTCCCGACTTTCTGCTATTAATCATGATGTAGCAAATTCCAATATACTCAAAGTTGGAATAGGCTGAGTTGGAGACTTAAACATCCAGGCTGTTGCTACCAAGAGGATCCCATCCATTATCCAAGTGGATAGGAAAATTGTTCTAATTATGGAGACCTGGAATATTTATCTTTTAACTCAAGTTCTATTTCATGATTGTTTAAGATTTTAACAAAAAAAAACCCATTGTACTTTATTATTCTTGAATATCACAGGCATTCTCACTAAGCCAGAAGTTTTGTTGGTCTTCCTGACCTTAAACCCAAATAAGCCTGTACTGACTGATAGCCTCTACCTTATCACCTTGGGCTCCTTTGCAGCTAAATCCTCACATAACCTGCTTGGCCTGGTTTCCCCCACCCCATCCAGTCCTGCCTAGAATTCAGAAGAATGTATATTGCTGTTCTTTGTGTGCCTTTATATAAAGGAGTTTTTGATCAGCAGAAAAATTCTCTGATAAGATTAGATTCTCCCAATCTCTGTAACTTGGAGCAGAATTAATGGCCAATTGTATCACACTGGGCAGTTCCTCTCTCAAAGTATATTGCACATAAATGATACTGCAAGGTGTGCGTGCGTGCGTGGGGGGGTTTATATTCAAATAATTGCTATATTGTTATATTAGCTTTCCTTCTGGGTTTTTGAGGTTCCTTTTCAGGTCTCTGAATACTGCATCTTTTCTCTCTTTCCTCCACTTGGATGATGTATTAGTCCTCTGGAAAATCAAGAAAAATATATTAAATAATTTCATGTTCAAGATACCTGGAGAAATTCAGAGTTTCTTAAGCTAGAAAAATTCAAAGAGTTTTAGAACAGCCATCAATTTAGTGCCTTGCAGCCAATAGGAATTCAGCTTGAGCTTGAAGACAAGCACATCTAATAAGGGAGACAAAGCTGCTTAGCTGGTCCCCCTCTTATTTACAAAATTCCATTTCACTTTTTCCATTTCCTGATTCTTTTCTCCTCCAATTATCAATCAGTATCCCTGGACCTCTAAGCACAGTCACACTTCAAAGGGCTGTATTTAGTGTTTTTTCTAAATATATTTTGCTTTGTTTTTGTTTATATTTATCATGCTATAAATATCTATGCCATCCAAACCTCATGTCATGGCCTTCTATCTGTAAAAGTCTCTCATTTCTCAGCAACATTCATTCCTTCATCCAGACCAAAAAACAAGCAGTGAAATACCATTTCAAATCCAGTAAACTAAATCCTCCTGTTTCCTTTGACTGGGTCAGTTACTGAGTTACATTTAAATCCTGCAAGTTGGTTGATGGAGTCACTGAACATCGTTTTGCTTTCCCCCATAATATGCTAATTCCTCCCAATGACACACTTTAATTATGGTGCAGGAACAGGAGCAACATGTGCCAGAGCTTGCCAAGACTGTTTATAATGCTGAAACTAAATCCTACAGTCTAATAAATCAGAGATGAAGACAACTACAGAGTTAATTTTATTCTTTGAATTAGTGTGGCATCTAAGACAGCAGACACACACACACACACACACACACACACGCACGCACACACACACACACATTGTCGTCAATGTGACTGCTTGAGGGCTCCTGGATTGGAGCTAAAAGGCGAAAGGGATGCAGTATGCTCCCTCCCACATGTTGGGGTAGACCAGGTGCCTCAATAGAAAAACACTTTATCTATCTATCTATTCTATCTATCTATCTATCTATCTATCTATCTATCTATCTATCTATATCTTTAGCCAGGTTCTTCCTATGTAAACCAAGATTTTTATGCAGCCCTAGTTCAGTGAAATCCCAATCCACTAGTTTCTAGGCTTTTTTTTTTCTTCTGGCAGCCAGCAAGCACCCTGCTGCCCATTGGGAGACTAAGGAGGGCTACATAAAAATCTTGGTTTACGTAGGAAGAACCTGGCTAAAGAGAAATACACATAAAAGCCTATGAAAAGAAAAGAAATGAAAAGAAAAAAAGAAAAGAAAAGAAAAGAAAAGAAAAGAAAAAAGAAAAGATATATATATATATGAATACTGTTCACAGATAAATATCACAGATGCATGTTAAATGCATCTAAAATTAATTCCAGCTTTTGGAATAGGTATGGACAAGAGTGATGAGTTGGAAAGACTTTAGCAACAAACTAGGAAGATGCATAAGCAATTCCATGTTGCTTTTTCAAAGACAGGATAAACCTGAATCCCCTCTGCTTTCTATGAAAAAGAGTGTAGCTCTACCCAACAATTTTAAAATTGCAATAGTTATTATAATTTATAAACTTATTTCAATTTAAATGGGTTTCTTCACTTCTGACACCTTGTGGTAGCTCAATGTTAAAAACCGTTATTAATATAGAGAATGAATGCCACTGAATACTACAGGAAGGGTTACACAGTGGAAAGCAGATGTGCATGCCGATGATTCAAAAGTGAAAACAGATCCTAAAAATTTGGGATGTGAGTCCCAGAATCCTTCCTTCAAAAAGTTGCTGCTGAGTTGTAATTTTTAACATGACAGAAAAACGAAAGTGTTGAACAAAAATAGATCATCAGAAAAATCAACCCAGACTTCTTACTCAAGGCACAAATTATATCATCATACTGGAGACACATGATGTGATGACCTGGCTCTTTAGAGAAGACTCTACAATTAGGAAAGGTGGAAAGAAAAAGAAGAGGACAACCAGCAGCCAGATCAATGAATTCAATTATTGAGATGGGTGCATCATTGGAAGATCTGACAGGTCTTCCTATCTTAGAGACAGATTATCATGAAGAAAGTCTGCCTATTTATGTGGTTGCTAAGAGTCAACACCAACTTGACATATCATCACCATCATCAATCATTTATCATTACTTCCGGCTATATACCATGTGTGTGTGTGTTATCCTGAGTTGTATGTCAATACATTGTTTATAATTCTTGCTGGTTGATGCAGATAATAATAACTCTGTAAGCTATACAGAGTTAGCTGCAAGTTACTGGAAATGGAGTTTCTGTCCAATATCTTTGGGCAAAGTGAGAATATCTCACTTTGAGGATATAAGTCTGAAGTAATAAAATCATTTACAATAAGATAGAAAGTAAAATATAGCAGTTGGATTTATTAGATATTCTTATCTCAATAATAATAATAATAATTCATTTTTCCCAAATCTTTCTCTTTGAATAAAATTCATTTCCCATACAATTTGTGCTGATTTTCTCAGAAGCATGTCCCTTTAAATTCAGAATAGAATAGAATAGAATAGAATAGAATAGAATAGAATAGAATAGAATAGAATAGAATAGAATAGAATTTTTTATTTGTCAAATGTGATTGGACACATAAGGAATTTGCCTTGGTGCATATGCTCTCAGTGTACATAAAAGAAAAGATATGTTCATCAAGAATCATAAGGTACAATACTTAATGATAGTCATAGGGTACAAATAAGCAATCAGGAAACAATATCAATATAAATTGTAAGGATATAAGCAACAAAGTTACAGTCATACAGTCATAAGTGGAAGGAGATGGGTGGTGGGAACGATGAGAAGATTAATAGTAGTGCAGACTTAGTAAATAGTTTGACAGTGTTGAGGGAATTATTTGTTTAGCAGAGTGATGGTGTTGGGAAAAAACTGTTCTTGTGTCTAGTTGTTCTGTTGTGCAGTGCTTTATAGTATTGTTTTGAGGGTAGGAGTTGAAACAGTTTATGTCCAGGATGTGAGGGGTCTGTAAATATTTTCACAGCCCTCTTTTTGACTCGTGCAATATATAGGTCCTCAATGGAAGGCATGTTGGTAGCAATTGTTTTTTCTGCAGTTCTAATTATTCTCTGAAGTCTGTGTCTGTCTTGTTGGGTTGCAGAACCAAACCAGACAGTTAGAGAGGTGCAGATGACAGACTCAATAATTCCTCTGTGGAACTGGATCAGCAGCTCTTTGGGCAGTTTGAGCTTTCAAAATAAATGATTCCTAGATAAAGTTGAATTGAGACATCAGATTCCTTTCCTCCTTTTTTGCTTTTATTGTTTGATGATATCTCTTTGGAATACAGTAATCACAAATGTCAGTTGGCAAAATTTCAGACTCCATCTAGTGGAAGAAAGGTAGAGAAGGCCAC